>NC_064619.1:611578206-611879300 GCF_023898315.1 Schistocerca nitens
ACCGTAAACAATATGAATACACGCATGAATCGAATGGTCGAAGGTTCCTATCACTCGGCAATTGCTAATTTTGAATGTAACATAGAAATTTATAAAAGTAAAATTGCAATTAAGTAAAATCTGAAGATACTACTTTAATGACTTTAAATGATGAGAACAATAGCAGAAGTACCTGTAAGAATGCCATTTATTACTGCAAAACACTTATTGGTGTCGATGGTCAAGCAATTAAATAAAATATAGTTTGAATAACAGGGAAACAGTAGATAATCTGTTAACAAAAAGTTTGTGATCATAGGCGTGAATTAGAGGAAACTTATTTCTTTTCTAGTTGTTCACTACTACACGCTCCACCCTCAATGCTTCATTCTTGTGAAGCCGTAGCTTGTCAGGGGTACATCTAGTGGGGAAATTGAGGCATTGTTGAAAATGTTCAGCATCCTGGACTTCACAACAGTCGCTCTTTTATCTTCTTCCTGTTTCAGGACTTATTTAATTAGATTTGATTTGACTGTCGCTACAGTTGCTGTTATGGCAGTCAAAGTTCTTTAAGTCCTTGAGCTTGATGCATTGTCGATGGGCGTCTCTTGTGAGGCAGGGTAGCCCTTCGGGGGTTCATTTTGCACAATACCACGGGATCTTTTGCAGGGCTTAAGTATGCCAGGTCCACGTAAAGCACAGTGTTAGGGTGACGATAATCGAAAATCTGTTTAAATTTTCTGTATGTTGTGCAGTTCTTTGGGATTCACGAGCGCTTTGTTTAAATGTGTAAGTCAGACTTGTAATGATTTATGGCATGTGCTGATCTGAACCATACGGTGCCTGCATATTCCACCGGCGAAGAGCAAAGAACCTCGGAAGTTCTTGATACAATTGGTTCGGTTTCCCATTTTAGAATTTGCTACATTTCTGAAGATGTTGTTCGTGACCGCAACATTTGGCGGGTCTATTCGAAATGATATTTGTATGTCAGCGACCTGTCCTACACGACGTTTTCTAGCTGTGTTCCAGATTGCTGCCGTTCCAGGTAACGTTCAGCTTCTGTTTGCTGTTCTGAGCGAAGGTGGGAAACGCTAGCCTGTGTTTTCAAGGAGACTGGTTTCAGCGAGTCCTCTTGGTAATATTCGGACATGATGTTTAACAAGTTTTCCGGTTGCCCTTCTACTTCCCCTAAGGACTTTCCCTGTGCAGTAATAGCCAGATCACCGGCATACAAGAAATGGTCTGGTGTTGTTTAATTACGATCACAGTACGCATGGGAAGAGCGAGATTACTCAGCAGATCAGTAGAAACATCGTCCAGCGCGATCAATCACGTTTCTTGCTACACTAGGTCGGTGGTTGTGTCTAGATACGCTGTTGTTCAGGCGAACTCTCACTCGCAACGTGCACCAAGCCACGGATCTAGAACAGTGGGTGACTTTCACCTCGATTTCCACAGGACCTCTGGTAGTAAGTGAAGGCAGAATAACAGCTGTGCACTATGTAAAAACTCTTACGAAACACCTGAATCCCCTCACGCCTGATATCCCCGACAGCGATGAAATCCTCCAACGAGTTCGAGTCTCGGTCCGGCACACAGTTTTAATCTAAAAATGGTTCAAATGGCTCTGAGCACTATGGGACTCAACATCTTAGGTCATAAGTCCCCTAGAACTTAGAGCTACTTAAACCTAACTAACCTAAGGACATCACACACATCCATGCCCGAGGCAGGATTCGAACCTGCGACCGTAGCAGTCCCGCGGTTCCGGACTGCAGCGCCAGAACCGCTAGACCACCGCGGCCGGCACAGTTTTAATCTGCCAGGAAGTTTCATATCAGCGCACACTTCTCTGTAGAGTGAAAATTTCATTCTAGGGTGACACAAGATCAGAACCGTGCTGCGGTGGTCTGAAGAGTACGATAGTAAACTCACGTTGAGTTGCTGACCACCGAATTATCCTGATTTCAATCTGGTGCAATACATCGGAGACGCTATAGTGCACCATATCAGTGTTCACACAAAGCACGGGCCCATAATTTACGGAAAGTGTGTTGGCTCATGTGTTGACATCTGGTGCTACGCACCTCCGTAATCGTATAAAGAACTTTTTGAACCCTTGCCACGCAAAATTGCTGTTGTACTTGGTTCCCAATGTGAATCCACTTCCCATTAAACGGATGGTCTCAATAATTTTGCTCTTCCGCGCAATGTGGGAACGACATAGAAATGGCAGATAACGAAATGGTAATAGGAGTGAGGTAGTGGAATCATCTTTTGTGTTCTCCTGTATACAGCGCAGAGCTAAAGGAACTGGTACACTTGATGAATGTCGTGCAGCGACTCCGCAAGCACGCAGAAGGGCCGCAAAAGGACGTGGCATGGACTGGACTAATGTCTGAACTGATGCTGGAGGTAACTGACACCGTGAATCCTGCACGGCTGTTCATAAATTCGTAAAATTACGAGGGGATGGATATCTCTTCCGAGCAGCACGTTGCAAGGCATCCCAGATATGCTCAATAATGTTCATGTCTGGAGAGTCTGTTGGCAATCGGAAGTGTTTAAACTCAGAAGAGCGTTCCTCGAGCCACTCTGTAGCAATTCTGAACTTGTGGGGTGTCTTTGTCCTGCTGTAATTGCCCAAGCATGTCGGAATCCACAATGAATATGAATGGATGCAGGTGATTAGGCAGGATGCTTACGAACGTGTCACCTGTCAGAGTCGTACCTAGGTGTATGAGGGGTCTAATATCACTCCCACTGCACGCGCCCCACACCATGACAGAGCCCCCGCCAGCTTGAAGATCCCTTGCTGGCATACGGGGTCCATGGATTCATTAGGTTGTCTCCATATCCGTACACGTCCAATCGCTCTATACAATTTGAAACGAGACTCGTTCGACCACGCAACATGTTTCCATTCATCAACAGTCCGGTTGTCAACAGTCCAATGTCAGTGTTGTTGGGCTCAGACGAAGCGTAAAACTTTGTGTCGTGCAGTCATCAAGGGTTCACCAGTGGGCCTCCGGCTGCAAAAGTCCTGATCGATGCTGTTTCGTTGAATGGTTTGCATGCTGACACTTGTTGATGGCACAGCATTGAAATCTGCAGCAATTTGCACGAGTCTCTTGAATCATCGTTGGTTCCGTTCTTGCAGGATCTTTTTCCGGCCGCAACGATGTTCGAGATTTGATATTTTACTGCATTCCTGATATTTCCGGTACGCTGGTGAAATGGACGTACAGGAAGATCCCCACTTCATCGCTACCTCGGAGATACCGCGTCCCATCGCTTGTGCGCCGCCGGCCGCGGTGGTCCCGAGGTTCTAGGCGCGCAGTCCGGAACCGTGTGACTGCTACGGTCGCAGGTTCGAATCCTGCCTCGGGCATGGATGAGTGTGATGTCCTTAAGTTAGTTAGGTTTAACTAGTTCTAAGTTCTAGGGGACTGATGACCACAGCTGTTAAGTCCCATAGTGCTCAGAGCCATTTGAACCATTTACTTGTGCGCCGACTATAGCACCACGTTCAGACTTACTTAAGTCACGATAACCTGTCATTGTAGCAGCAGTAACCGATCTAACAACTGCGCCAGCCACTTGTCTTATATAGGCGTTGCAGCGCCGTATTCTGCGTATGTACGTATTTATGTATGTGAATACGCAAACCTATAACACTTACTTTGTCGCTTTAGTGTAAATCAGATGCTTCTATCTAATGTACTGTTTAAATTTCTCACGAAGAATAAAAAGCGCTGCGGCTCAAGTCGTTAATGGTACTGAAAGCTGGCTGAAGCTGGAAGTAAGCTCACACGAAACTTTTACAAAGAACCTACGCACAAGTTATTTGGCTCATAGATGCCTATAGCCTTTCTCCGTAATGGTTTAAAAGAGTGGCGCCTACGGCGTTACCCTCGAACTCGACAACGCCTCAGACAGCAAGGTGATGAAATGTGGGAAGAAAATCCCCGAGTTCAGAAGTTCGTGTGACGATTGCCAGTTTATAATTAATTTGGCATCAGGAAACGTAAAGTCATCTAGGTGTAGTTCGGACGATACAGTTGACAATGCTGTCAAAACTCTTTCTTAGGGTATTTTGAGGTAGAAAAGGTATACATCAACGTATAGTTGTTCAAGAGCCTCAGAAAATAGGCATTAGCGATGTGGAATGACGGGATTTTGCAAAAACAGACATAATGTCTTACGGGATAACCGCAATCAGTGATTTTATAATGTTACTTAAAATCCGTCTTGATTGCAATTTTTTTTTTATTATTCATATGACCGGTTTCGGTTCAGTCAGAACCATCTTCAGATCTGATATTTCAGTTACAGGAGTAACCCGTCCAAATCCAGCAACTTTCACATGCTACGTAGCATGTGAAAGTTGCTGGATTTGGACGGGTTACTCCTGTAACTGAAATATCAGATCTGAAGATGGTTCTGAATGAACCGAAACCGGTCATATGAATAATAAAAAAAAAAAAAAATTGCAATCAAGACGGATTTTAAGTAACATTATAGAATGACGGGATATTTGTACAAGAAGCATGACGGAACAATACGAATAGAATACTATGAGGAAACTGCTGGTATTGAAAAGGATGTAAGGCTGCGATGCCATTTTTCTCCTAAATTGTCCAAAGTTTCTATTGAAGAAGAAATTAAGGAAAGGGAAGAGTTTGTAGTTGAATTAAAGGTCGTTGCTGACATGGCTACTGTCTGTGGAAGACTAATCACTGAAATTAGAGTCCAGATATTAGACGAATCGAAGGCATTCTGGTCTCCTGGTAGCAAAATATCCCACGACGCACGAAGTAAGAAGAACGTAACAAATAGAGACACGGGGGTAACTGCCCGCACGAGATGTCTATAAGTATCAAACGTAGACCTTAATTTGAGGCAGAAAATTCTGAGCATGTGCGTTTGGAAGACAGCGTTATATGAAAGTGTAGCGTAAGAAATTATTACGAGTTGTCATGTTGCACTGAAAGCGCAGCTTGCCATGAAGCCGGGAGGAGAGCAGAGATTAGTTTTTCACGCCCGCACAGCTGACGCTGGTTTCTGGGTCCGGCGAGCGGTGTACTTGACCAGTTCAAATGGTTCAAATGGCTCTGAGCACTATGGGACTCAACATCTTAGGTCATAAGTCCCCTAGAACTTAGAACTACTTAAACCTAACCAACCTAAGGACATCACACACACCCATGCCCGAGGCAGGATTCGAACCTGCGACCGTAGCAGTCCCGCGGTTCCGGACTGCAGCGCCAGAACCGCTAGACCACCGCGGCCGGCGTACTTCACCAGTGCTGCATGCAGTAAGCTACGTGCACTCTCTGTGAATCTGAAGGAGTACTATTAAATATCAATCGATCTTTTCCATGCTTGCTATACAAAGTTCTGTGGATAACACCACCATACTGTTAAACTTTCAGATCAATAACTTCAGTACTTTCGAAGATACAAATTTTTACCTAAAAGACATAATAACGGTGCTGGAAGTGTGAAACCGAGCTAGGTCCTATAATGTGTTCATCTATAGTATCAATTGAAACTTCAACCAAGAGTATTGGTTCACATAATCCAATTTTCTGGAATTTTCTTTAGCTTCATTACTAAAGATTTCTGGCGTGATTAAAAATAATTTGGAAAATTATTGTTTCATGGTTGTTTGGTTGACTGAGAGTTTTGGAGAGACTGAGTGAATGAATGGAGGACATATGTAGAGTGAGAATGTGATATTGTATTAAAACTATATATGTATCAGAAAGTTCTCCAATAGGGGAATTTGTGACGTATATCCGAGCGAGCTTGATTTTGAAAAGGCAACTAGAAGGGGCGTTGAGTATACAGTCTATTAGTAATTTATTTTCTGAGAAGGCATCATATTTTGTTTTTATTAAATTTTATTTATTTCCGGAATATCTAGATTTATAGTCTAAATTATTTGTGCTAATCTGATTGTGTGACATTATAAATACCGCCAGTATAGAAGGGCTCGAAGTGATCTGATTGGCTGCTTAATATACTAGCCAATAGGAACTGAGCACTTTCCAGTGCGCTTGCCTAGGGCGCTATGCCTCAGATCTATGAGTCCGTATAGTCGCTTTGGAGCCGTCTTGTGGTAAACAATTATGTTAAATCCGCGCTGACCACATTTGTACGAAAATGCAGCAAGTCGCGCGTTTGATCGGTTCTTGTATCGCTGACGAAAAGCAACTACAGTGTTGAGTATTTAGTGAAAGTTAGAATATTGTGAGTGCTTTATTTTAAGAGAGATTCGGGTGTTTCGTGTAGATAACGAGACATTACGGCGATCGCTTTTTTACAAGGAGCTTACTGAACGACTGACTGCTTTAACTCGCAAGTAGCCGTAGGTCATTGACTGTTTAGGACGTTTAAAATATCGGCTCGGTCTAATTATCTTCTGGCTGCTTTCCGGTGTGAGCTTGTAATAGGGACAGTCAGTAATATGGCATTATTAACGTCGGGATATTAAATACAGACTTGTTAGCCATTTTCTTTGTTTAAAAGACAATAAGAGAACGTAAATTTTAGACACATTTTTTCAAACGACTCTTGCAAGAAACCCGAACGCTCGATAGTTTAATTAACTTTCAGATGCTATCCATGGACTGGAGCTACGTGGCCTTCGCGTGGTAGGTTTTTAGTCGAATTTTCGTCCACCCAGGTTTTGTGCTCTGAACCGTCACAGAGTGAAGGGGCGGATAACCTGAAGCCTATTCAGGTAGGTGGACAGATTGTTCAAAGGGTAGTGAGAGTCCGACCCGCCCCGAGAAAAGTCATGGACTTTATGAAAATCGGAAGGAATGAAATCGAGTGTTTGAGATATGGTACGTAGATGTCTGTCGTGAATTCAGTAGACTGACAGGACAAGAAATCAGGATATTCTGCGCAGAGTCGGCTAGGAAAGGTATATATTGGTAACGCTGACTGGGAAAAGGGAAAGGATGATAGGCTGTGTGTTAAGACCTCGTAGAATAACTTGAAGGGTACTAGAGAGGGCGCTAGAGTGTAAAAACTGTGATAAAATACAGATATTTAAATGCATGACGGAAATAACTGAGGACGTTGGGTGTCTGTTCAGAGATGATGAAAACATTGGTACAGTAGAAACATGTTTCGAAGCACCTTATCATCACTTCAGAATCTAGCTTCATGTGTATGATGCATGCATCACCTTAGATAATTAACTCAAAACCATATACTTTCGTAGTAAGAACAGTGTTTTGTGATTGGGAGCTAATGATATCTGGTATGACGTAAACAAGGCTTTTATCTTTCATTAGAGTGTCATAGAGCGATAAATGTATTCCTACAGAGCATCTTACCGTCGTCATCTGGGAGACATTGTGTTTTTCTAGTCCCTCGCCGCTCTCCTCGAACAATAAAGCCATCTTCGGAGAAGACTCCCAGCGGCTGGAACAGGATAATAGCGAACCAGTTGTTTCATAAAGCCAGCTGTTACTGCTGAAAACTATGAATTGTTACCGAGATGAATCAATGGACCGCTGAAGTTTCAAATTACTTCCAGACCTTTTAAATTTAGCGATTTCCGTTGCTTCCCTGAGTCTGGGTGATGATTCCTTTGCAAGGATCTCTGCCAAATTCCTACCCCTACCCTCCTACAATCAAAGATTACCTATGTTTCTAATAACTGATGTAAATAGTCCATGGGATTTTAGTCCTTCAGCATTACGAATTTATAGTGTTCGTCATTGAATTTCACAGACATAAAATCTTGCAATATTATCAGTGGAGTGGCATTGTCGCCAAGATACAAGGTTTAGAGGTGTTTCCTACTACTAATACACGCCTTATGATAACGCGAAGAGAACTTGTCGAAACGCTGTGTGAAGAGAACATTTCCAATCGAGGGTAACCTACGAAGATTTCATTGGCCATGATGTCGTTTGTATTTTGTAGTCTAATACTATCATCATCCTATGTAAAACACCAGTCTGAATACTGCACTCTTTCCTATACTGCCACGGTTATAATAAAGTTGGTGATGCCATTTCATGAAGTTTATATGACCACAAAAATATTCTGTGGCCGATTCCACTAACAGATGCTTGTTCGTTAATGGTCGGCTCGGGAATTGTCAGTTCCAATAGTTGTGGTACGGAACGACTCAGTAAAAAAGGAAATGAAATGATCATGTGGCATTGATGGCTCGGAGACCCGATTCGGGGAAGTTAGGCCGCCGAGTTGCAAGTCTTACTTCAGGTAACGCTTCATTGGGCTCCTCGCGTGTCTGGATGACGAGGACAACATAACACCCAGTCCAAGACCGGAGAAAATCTCCAACCCTGCCGGGAATCGAACCCGGGTCCGCCGCATGGTATGCAAACACGTTACTACTCAGGGACGAAGGATTAAGTGTTGTGCCACAATGATCCGTGAAAGCAGATAGCGCTCCGGCGCCACTGCAGACTACGAAACAACGCCGGATGATGGATAAACGACGCTCTGCAGAATGAAAATTGAAGTGAAAACCAACAACTGAATTTTATCAAGTACACTGGGAATTGCAGGAGGAAGCAAAGTAAAACGTCTGCAACTTGAGAACTGGACGCTCTCATGTGCTATTTTACAATCCTCTCCAGACGGATTAAAATAATTGTTCTCTGTTGTAGTCAGATCTGAAGCAGTGTCAGATGGTTAGGCACAATGTAGCAGTTTCGCGCGACATGTACAGAGTTATACAAATTTGTTTCTGCACGCCCAATACGGAAGGCACTCTCATCTGAGGCAGTAGGTAATGACGACTTCAGCCGGTTGTTATTGTTGGTATTGTGATCTTCATTCATAAGACGAGTTTAAGGCAACTCTCCATCGTAGTCTATCATGACCCACCCGCTTCATTTTTGAGTTAATACTTGAACCTACATTCGTTTGAATATTTTTACTGTGCTGAAGGCTTGTTCTCGCTCTACAGATTTTTATCCTTCCAAACTTTCTCCCATTAACAAATTGATATTTTCTTTATTCCTCATCAGCTCACCCTTCGATTTACTTATGTTGCCCCATACATTCCTTTCTTCCCAATTCTATCCAGACCTTCTCATTTGATACGGCCCCTCATAATCTTAAGCACTATTCTATTGCACCACATTCCTAACTTCTGGTCTTGCCTGAACTGCTTATCATCCACATTTCTCTTCCATGCAAATTTACACTCCAGGCAAATATCTAACACTTAAGCTGTTATTAGGAACCAACAAATTCCCCTTTTATAAGAAATGCTTTTCTTGAAATTGTGAGTCTGCATTTTGCATCCTTTCTACTACAGCCATCGTGAGTTATTTAACTGCCCACGTAGTAAAACTCATCTATCACTTTTAGCTCTCGTTTCCTAATTGAATTTCCTTAGTATCTCCTGATCTAATTCGAGTACATTCTATTATATTTTTTTTACTATTGTTGATGCTCATCTCATAATTTTCATTCATTACATTATCCATTCAGTTCAACTGCTCTTCCAAGTAGCTTGCCGTCTCTGACAGCATTCACTCACATCGGAAAAACTTTCAGGTTTTATTTCTTTTCCCTGAACTTTAATTCCCTTCCCATATTCCTCCTTCACTTCCTTCAGAGCTTTCTCAATGCAGGAACTGAATAACAGGCTAGAAACCATTCTCAGTTGGGCTTTCCTGCCGAGTCCTTCGATTCTTGTGACTGCTTTCTGGTTTGTGTACAAATTGCAGATAATTTTTCACTGTCCGTATCTTATTCCTGCTACCTTCAAAATTTCAAAGAGTGTATCCACTCAATATTGTCAAAATATTTATTTAAATCTGCAAATGCTGTAAACGTAGGATGGAGTTTCTTCAACTTACCTTTCAGGATACTCGCAACCCAGTTGTCTCTTGTGTCCCTACAGTCTTCCGGAACCCAAACTGAACTTCCCTGAAATTGGCTCTCACCCGTCTTCTCCAGTTTTCTGGAGTCGGTTGTTGTCAGTATTTTGCAGCCATGACTTAAACTCTGGGTTAGGCAGTATTCAAACCCGTTAGCATCTGCCTTATTTAGAAGTGGAATGATTACATTCTTCCTCAAGTCTGAGGGTACTTCGCCTATATCATGTCCATCAGAGAGATGTCAAAAACTTTGAGGTAATTTCGTCTACACCAGGGCTCTTTATTCGATATAGGATTTTCAGTGCCCTGTCAAATTCTCCTCGGATTTAACATCTCATTCTTGTTTTCTTTCTATAATAGGAAGGTCGTCCACAGAGTTAAGTTCCGTTTGTATTTCTATCCGCGGCAGTGGTACGATCGCAGTTCCGAGCATGCGCGGCAGTTACTCTGACTCAAAGAGAAGACAAGTACGCCATTTTCAGATCGCTGCTGCCGACGTGTGCTCCTTTATAATGTCAGCCGTAATTGAAAATGCCGCAACGTGTGAAATCAGATCTGTGATTCGTTTTCTAAATGCAAAAAAAGTTAAACCAAAAGAAATTCATCGGCAATTCTGCGAGGTTTATGGACAAAATGCGATGAGTGATTCAATGGTTAGAAAATGGGTCAGACTGTTCAATGAAGGACGTGATCAAGTGCACGATGGAGAACGAAGTGGACGCCCGTATGTGATTACGGATGAACTGGTTCACACAATTGAAGAGAAGATTAAGCACAACCATAAGTTTACACTTAGTGCCCTTGCTATGGAAGTTCCGCGAATCTCACAATCACTAATTCATGAAATGGTTACTGAAAAACTGAAATTTCGAAAACGATGCTCAAGTTGGGTACCCAAACTTCTTACTGAACAACACAAAAAACAACGGATGGGCAGTGCACTTCAGTTCTTGACACACTACAATAAAGAAGGCGATGGTTTCCTTTCTCAGATAGTCACGGGGGGACGAAACTTGGATATCGTACGACACGCCTGAAACAAAACAGCAATCAATGGAAGGGCGGCACACTTCATCCCCAAAGAAGGTTAAGCCTAAGCAAACAACGAAAAGTCATGTGCACCATTTTTTAGGACAGAAAAAGCATTTTGCTGATTGGTTTCTTACCATGAGACCAAACAATAAATGCACATAGTTACTGCGAGACCATTAAGAAATTGCGCTTCGCAATTTAGAACAAGCACCGAGGATTACTGTTAAAAGGTGTTTTTTCCACGATTATGCCGCCCCCCCTTTCCCCCCAAAGGCGAATGTGACCAAACAACTCTTACGGGAATTTCATTAGGACGCGTTTGATCATCCTCCGTACAGCCCGGACCTCGCTCCTAGCGACTTTGATCTCTTCTTACACCTAAAATCTGTCCTTGGTGGTCAAGTATGATGACGAGCTGAAACAACATGTTACAACATCGTTGAATACATCGGCGGCAACGTTCCAAGAGGGCATACAAAAATTTGTGCCACGCTATGACAAGTGCCTACAAAACTTCGGGAGCTATGTGGAAAAGTAGTTTAACAGTTGTAGATTTTTTTACAATACATATTTTTTTCTGTATCTGTACACGTTTGTTTTACATAACCATACGGAACTTACGTTGTAGACATACCTCGTATTTTCTTCATTTTTTTTTTTTCTTTTACGGACTCTCTTTATATTCCTTTCACATTAGGACATAGTAATGACATTATTGCTACATTTCTTACAGACTTTCTCAGTCTCACTCGAGGGTGGTGCAAATCTTACTAACATTTACTCGACCAGTGCCAAAAAATTATAACCTAAAATCACAAGGGAACTATTGACCGTTCACCATATTACCTGTAATACCTAAATTTGTGGAATACGTTTTCTATCTTTCAACAATCACCATAAGTATCAATTAGCCAGATTAAGCCACCACAAAAAATATGCTCTCTTGAGTCCCCTTGGGTCATGGCCCATTTGTTTTCTTGCTACATGTGAGAGATATTTCATTTCTTCTGCATTCTTGTTTCTACTATCCATACGTAATTGACGTCCAGTTGTACCTAAGCACTAGCACTAAGAGCAATGCTGATGCTGTATCAGATACGTATGACGACTTTTGTTCAGTAATACTAGGTACACAAAGTCTGGACCTCAAGTGAAATCCTAAGACATCACAGGCCATCCTCATACCACACCGCAAGTTGATCAGAGAACAGTGCCGAGAAACAGTTTCTCTTCTACTCCGTAGTGGTATCCAATCACAATTGAAAAAAAAAAAAAATAGGAAACGATCTCGGCTTTATCTTGCTGGAACAAAATATCACAGCATTCAAGAAATTACTCCCTTGCGTACACGCATTCTAAAAATTTAGTAAGTAAATCAACCCCAAATGAAACGGTAACTTGTGCAGTCTTTAGACTTGCCGAATCTTTATTAACGTGGTGTAGTTCTGTGGTTCAACACGGAAGAGTAGAGAGAACTAAACGAGTCGAGCTAGCAATGAATCTTTGCAAAAGATGCGTGTGTAACATTTGGTTAGTCATTTCTATGGAGTATGCGACCGGATATTCCACGCGATGGTGTACATGCTCTTTTCCTTGGTCACTGGTGTCCTCAATAATTCTCCTCGTGCAAGAAATACCTGCTTCATTCCATAACTGCATTACGAGTTTCAACACCTTGGCTATATCTACACATGATACTAAATGTTTCACCACCTCCTTCTTCTTTTCAGACTCTGGAACAAACTAGCCTGTAACCAGCATTTTATCCAAATGGATATTAAACATGAGCCTGCTGCCATCGATGTAGCTCCCGTCTGTCCTATAGTAGTATATCTGTCAAATGGTTCAAATGGCTCTGAGCACTATGCGACTTGTAAGGTCATCAGTCGCCTAGAACTTAGAACTAATTAAACCTAACTAACCTAAGGACATCACACATATCCATGCCCGAGGCAGGATTCAAACCTGCGACCGTAGCGGTCTCTCGGTTCCAGACTGTGGCGCCTAGAACCGCACCGCCACTCCGGTCGGCAGTATATCTGTCACAATCACTCTTGTCTATATATATTTTGTGAACAAATGTCCGTCAACTGTCTGTATTTCGGTTTCTTAACTTCGTATTTGCGATACGAATTTTGGGGAGAAATCTCCATCACCAGGAACTCCAAGATACTTTCGAGGCCTTTAATTGTGACCTGACGATCTAGTCGCGCCTGCGTATTGCGAGAATCTGTTTCACTGGTGGTACATCGTAAATTTTTCTTAGTTACTTGTTTTAACTGCAATCACAACGACAACAAACTGATAACATTTTCACCCCAAACTATTTATCTTAAGTAAAAACCTAAGAGGCATAGAGTCCAGGATTTCAATTTTAATGAAATATTTTACCTCTCATTGTCTCTATGTATGGAACAATTATGGATTAGTAAAAAAAAATTATCTGTTAATCATTTCATTCTTCCATCTCGTCTCCTAGAGTTACCCGATTACTTCTCGCTTTTCTCCAAACCAGACAGCTTCTCCATACATGATTTCTGTCACACGTTGTTCTTAGATGCCATTGCCAATATTCCACGAGAATTTAATGACAACATTGCTTAACACAACGGTAATTGGAGTGAATTTTCGTATACAATCATACCATTTATACACCACTACGCTTATTTTCTCTTTTATTACTGTTCTTATTTTTACTTTTACAATTATTACCACTAATGTTATTATGACTATCATTAGTATTAATATTATGTCCTGCTCAGTTACTATGCGTATTGTAATGTTAATTTAATACGAATTTCTGGTTACATAAAAGAGACATAAGCAGACAGAACAAAGGTATTAATAAATGAAAATAAATTAGCAATTACAGTCTAAGTTTACCAGTCTCGTCTCTTGGAGTGGAGGCATGTGATAGAGTCGACGACGTTCCTTCCGTTCAGATCAACAGTTCGTTGTTGCTATTCGATAACCGAGGACAACGTACTGAAACAGGTCGGGTGGATCCGTCTCATGAATGTTAAACACGTCTGGCGCCTTAACATGCTGGCAGAGTTTAGTCCGTTTAACATTTAACTTTGTCACAGCTGCACGTAGCCACTGGAAAAGTGGGACCTACCTTGTTTATTTATCCACATCTCACAGCCTGCTCTATTACCACTCTTCCCTGTAAATGTGTGTGTGTGTTGCGCTGCCTTAACAGTCCACAACAGCAGTCACATCTAGGTTTGTGATAAATAATCAAGAGCAGTGTACAGTGTTTTCCAAACCTGTTCCACGCTCACAGTAGAGAGGTCAACCACGATGGTCTCATCTGGGGCAATTGATAATGATGGATACGGCATGTTGTTGTTGTGTTCATTCCAAAGACTGGTTTGATGCAGCACTCCCAATAGTCGATCCTGAGAGAACCTGTCCATCTCTGCATAAATAACCCACATCCAGCTGTACCTTCTTACTGTACTAGAGCTTTGCTCTCGCTCTAAAAATTTTACGCTCCTCGCTTACATTACTAAACCGACAACTCCTTGGTTCCTCAGGATGTTACCCATCAACTGATCCATTCATATTTTAACTACCGAACCTCACTGTATTCAAAATGTACCCCATGTTGCACATCCTCACTTCCCAATTCGCCTCCTATGATGCTGCAAATGTTGATGTGCACGTTGCCTAATTGAGATTATGAAACGGAGAAACAGATGAATGATTAAGAGACAGTTTGGTGCGCCAGAAAATCAAATATCGACCACAACGTCACGTTCCTCTTCCGTCACATGTCCGTCGCAAAGTAGGTGAGTTTGATCCTAATTATCCATTGCTTTAATACTAATGACATACCTCTAATTACAGGGCCAGGTCTGTAACTTGAAGATAATTAATATGATGGGCCTGCAGGGTTATGATTGTGATGTAGATGGATGCGAATGGAATCCCAGAGGTCTGAGTAGAGACCCAAAAACAACCGCTATCGCAGAGCGCATTGTAGAGTAAGCAACTAATTAAATGTATGAAACAACACCCTTTCAATAGTGCCTGCTGACACTTTCATGATACAGAGAGCACATAATTGTCTGTCTACGCCCATTCGATATAGACAGATATTTGCCTCGCCACGCTAAGTAACGTACAGAAATTTACATCAGAAGCTACATATGTCCAACAGATATGCATAATAATGCCCCGATTCGCATACTACAGCGTGACAAAAACGGGTCGAGATTTTGGTAGAGTTATATGGTCCAAAGGACGCTTATTTAAATGTAGAGGTAGTTCTTATTTTGCCAATAAGTTATGAATTTATATATTCAGAAAACTGCATAATGAGGCACGGGATTAGAATATGTTTAGTTCGGTATGAAACTACTTCGACATGACTTTTCTTTTAGTGGACCTTGTTACAGTTTATAACTATTGATGTCAACCAACATGGTGGATATAGCGTTTCTTTCCGTGAAGGAGTTTGCCATGACGGGAAGTACATTCTTGTTGGAAAGTATCAGGCGGCTATGACCAGCCACGTGTAGTAATGTAGCAAGTCTGTAGAGACCCTCAAAACTCACGTGTAAGAGTGACCTACGATTTTACGCAGGACGGTTAGTTCAGGGTGGAAATGGATAACACTACCAAACAAATTATGCTGTTATAAGAACGTAGGCTTCCGCGGCCGGTGTCATAGTGATTCAAATTCTTCTGGGTATTATGCCGCGTCATTGCTAAAAACTAACAACAATAATAAACTAAAACAGACGCAATTGCAACGGCCTTCCTCAGGGCACGACTGCTTTAGCATGGGCTAGGTGCTGCTATTTATTACAGACTTTCGATGTCACTGTGACGTCAGACATTGATAGTCTGTAATTAATAGTAGCACCTACCCCATCCAAAACCAGTCCTGCCCTGAGGAAGGCCGTTGTAATTCGGCCGAAACGTCGGTTTTAGTTTATTATTGTTGTTAGTTTTTAGCAATGATGCGGCATAATACCCAGAATAATTTTAATCACTGTAAATTATGCTGTTTTTCTACTGGGAGTGAGATTTTTAAAGGGCCCCGGGGGGGGGGGGGGGAGGGGTCACTCAGGCTCTCTTTCACGAAAGTTTTATTACTACGTTCTTCACAGGAAAGTTATTCGACTGGCAACACTACATATTCGACTTTATAGAAGGTGAACATCACGTGACGCCGTTTCAGTGATCTGGAGCTCAAGTATATACCTAACCCTAATAATGTACAATTCTGAAATTGTCACACGAAGTTTACACCAGGCTCACAGTGACCCTCAATTATTTGCCGGAGAAATTGCCTGAAAGCAGAATATTTTACAATGAATTGGACTCATTTTGTTCAACGTCTTTCATGTATTATTCAGTCAATATTAGCACTAATAAATCGAAAATTCAAGCTAACTAATAACATTTCAGTGAAGTCACTACAAAGTGATCTGGATGTAAATATTTTACTTGCAGTTTAATTAGATGTAGAGGATATTAATTACATGTAGATGCTATTCACTTAATATTACACAAATAGTTTTAGGTGCTCTCAGTTTTCATAAGTCAATACATTCATTATTTCCACACACTTGGAATACGGAGTACAATCTTATCGGCTAGGAGGCATGAACTATCAGGGGCAGCTATGTTCCAACAATAACCAGTCTTGCTGTGGACGACTAGTTTGTTCATCGCTATCTGAAGATGTGGTAGATTGGTCAGTTTCGCCATTTTCCATAACTACTGCAGGAACATCACCTTCAGAATCGTTTCCAACACGAAAGTCACTTACCTCTCTTTCACAATTGACATCTTTTAACAAAGTTTCCCGCCTAACGTCTTTCATTAGTAAAATGTCATTCCTATTGCCATTGTCACGTAAATGAACCTCACACTCAGCGACAGAACAGTTACACAATGTGCCGGCCGGTGTGTCCGAGCGGTTCTAGGCGCTTCAGTCTGGAACCGCGCGACCGCTACTGCCGAAGGTTCGAATCCTGCCTCGGGCATGGATGTGTGTGATGTCCTTAAGTTAGTTAGGTTTAAGTAGTTCTAAGTTCTAAGGGACTGATGACCTCAGATGTTAAGTCCCATACTGCGCAGAGCCATTTGCACAATTTTTTGAGTTGCACAATGTGTACTCCAGGGTCACAGTGACTACTAAAAAAATTTTCTGTCAGATTAATTAAACAACAATGTTTCACCACATCAAACATCTGCCCCTACTAGATCTCACTCAGTGCTGAAATTGGTGGCAGCGGTTTGTGTATATGCAGTGGCGCATGCACAATAAAGAAAAAAAAACTCGAGGGTCAGAGTGACCCTGAACTACATTTCCACGGTAGTGTCACTGTGGTTCTCTAAAGCAGTATGCCCAATGTACGTAAGTCATTGCGATATTGCGCTCTGTTGTAAGGTACACATTAGCAATAAGGTTTGGTAGGCCTCAGTGTTCTACAACACTTAACGCAGGAAAAAGGGATTACATCAGTTCTGCCCAGGTGGCTACGAGTAACATAGATACTGAGTGACTCTTCAGAGTTCACACAATTTATGACAGAATCAGTTATGTACAACATTTAATTCTCGTCTGGAAGAAGTTCCACATCAGGTACAATATTTGACAAACTACCACCTAATCCGTGTAATAACACTTTTAAGAAATTCTTCTAAGTCCAATCACAAGTCAATTTGGTGCCTGACTCCCTCATACGACTCACCTTCATGGGGAAGGCGTTGATGTGTGCATGGATGTGGGATATGTGATCACGACCGTAGTGGTGGTGGCGCTGTCCAGGTGTTGGGGTAGACACCAAGAGGGCCACCCCATCGATGGCGATATATAGGTGGACAGCCCACATCTTGATGACCTGCGCCAGCGATTTGACAAGGTGGCCAATTCACGTGAGAAGCCGCTTCAGCGCCGAAACTTCCTGGTGATCACTCCCAGGCTTGTATTTGTGGATGATGGGCATGTGCTTGTTCGTCACCAGCTGCCTCTTCTGCTGGAAGGTTAGCCCCATGCATTTGGCCAATGCAATTCCAAGCCCCCCATTACCTACAGAAGAGTGATGTAGTACAGAGAGGTGTCTGCCAGCAGCCAGACCCACCTTCTTTCCACAGGCTGGGTGCATACGTCCAGGGCCTTGTGTGTACCAATGCAAGAGCAGTTCAAGGACTGGCCATAATGCAGGCCTAGGAGGAGCGTGATACCGCTTTAAGGGTGTCCAGCTGACGAAGACAGGCTGCTCAGATAAACAAACACTACAGCTTGTGAGAACTGTGCATCCAGGTAGCGGAAGACCTCCCACATTCATGGGGACGGTGTGGCCAGCAGTGAATGTACTACACATGGGCAGAAGCATCCAGCATGAAGGAGGAGAAACGCCTCTAGAAACTGATGTGGAGCCACTGGTGGTCGAGGTCTGTGATGGTGGAGCCAATCTGGGACTGTGGACCTTTCTTTGTTGAGACAAAGCGCAAGACATCATCAGCAGAGGCCTCAGCATTAACTGTGATGTGGGATGGCAGCTCATCTAGGACAGTATCTCTGGTCATGTTAAACTGAAAGGGAGGGAGTGGATCACCCTGAAGTTCCGCTCTGGAAGAATCTATAGCCATGAATACACTAGTGCCTTCCACTATTGTTCTTGTGCTGGTCTTTAGCGCCCATCGACATATTTCACAAACCCTTGGGAAGGAGATGTGCTCTAACCACTGGGATAAGTGTGTCATGGTCTATTGGGTCAAAAACCTTGGAGACGCACAGTGATGACCTAAATGCAGACCAGTAGAGTGGACAGTGTCAGAGAGAGCATATTCCAAGATAAATGCGTTTTTCAGCATCCAATTCCTCGGGATGAATTTTTTGTTTATGACATTATTAAAAGTCAAATTAAGTGTACATATTTAGAGATTACGAGAATTTGAGTGAAATTTCGCCATCCACAATGCGAGGAAAAAACAACAAGAAGACTTATATGTAGACAAGTATAAAACGTTTCATTTTGATGGGAGCTAAGTAAAACAGGCACACAAATTTTCACAACTCTAGGCAAATGATTTAAATGGTGCAGAAGTATTCAGAGAATGTATGGACAGTAAGCAGGTCATGTTCTCTTACTAGTAAGGCTAGATTTGATGACATTACTACTAGGGAAGGCAGGGAAAAATGATAAACTAGCAGGAAATCGATTTATTGTTCCCAATTTTGTAGGAAACTGCAAAAGCAAATACTGAATGAGGGTAAAAATGATGATAATTTGATACCTTCTGCAGAAAATTTAAAGTCTGTTCAATGTAACTGGCTAAGTACAGGGTGACAGTCATTGTGATTTGTGACTCCAGAGTCTTTAAACTACAAATTTAGAGGTATGCTCTTGTTGACAGCCATGAGGACAATAAAGAATATTAAATATGCAAACTGATACCAATTTGTTATTCAATCTACAGGAAGGGAAAGCCAGAATTGGAACTTGTGACAATTCATACTCCAGTTACCTTTTAGAAGTATCTCTTCTGAAGGAAAAATAATAATAGTTGGAATAATGAGCAAAAAATGTAGGAGAGTTAGTTGCCCTAAGAAAGACTGATGCTCTACACGCTAGGAGGATGTTGAAGTCATTCTTCAGGACTTCACGTGGCAGGCTGTAGAATTGAGCTCGTTGACGCTGACAGGGCTTGTGGCAGACCGTTTGGCTGGCAAGGAAGCTGCGACCTCTTGAGCTGTGACTGGTGTTTGGATGCTCTCGAAGTGTGGCAGGAGGCAGCCAGTGATGGAGCTGGCAGTGGAGCTTCTTGGAGAAGACTTCTGCCCAGCAGTCGATCAGCTCCAGAATGTCAGGTGGTATGTGCTAGAAATTCATAAATGCAGTGCACATAGTTCCTCTGGAAGCCATTCTCGACATTGGCAACCCCCCCCCCCCCTGGAACACCTTCCATTTATGTCATGGCAGTACCCAATACCACCGAGGTGGTAGATGCAGTATGTTCTACTTCGGCATCTACCTACAGCCCGTGACCTTTTGAACATCCAGGAGCATGCCCAGGATGGTTGAAAGCAGTGCCCCTGGCACCACATTGATGATGTCGACCAGAGCCAGGAAGCATGAGGAAGAGACCGGGAACATCGCTAGGTGGTCTCAGATGGTGGCGTTGATGGGCGGCAAAAGTAGTGTTGTGCTGTCCCTTGGCCATGTTGTGCCGTCTTCTGACCTGAGCAGGTCTCAGTGGCTTCGGTGATGACTCCTCTTCTTGCTGGCTGGGCCAGAGTGAAGCCACATATTCCTCCACATGCTTCACATGGGCTAGCATCCTCCTTTGGGTCATGATCAGGAGGCTGTGGGGTGAGGTGTTGATTGATGAAATGGGAGCTTTTGCCAAAGAGCAGTTTCATCTCAGCCAAGATGGGAAAGAACACTCTTCCTCACTTGAACACTACCTACGTCTCTTTGTGTGGATGCTGACAATGCTTGTCACAGGATGGGCACGGCTGTGGATGAGCTGCAGTGCACTTTTGGTAGAGAAAAGCATAAGCTCTCGTTACATCAGTGGGTGTGCATCTCACAAAGTATGCGGAACAGGGCATTTGACTGGCCAGGCTTTGAAATAGTTGGGGTGGCAACTTCAGTGGACGGGCTCCTTCTCGTGATTTCTTGCAGTCTTCTTATAGTGAAATTTAACCAAGGTCACACAATTGTGCTAGATCCTGATTCGGAAGGAAGGCCATTGACATCGGGCACAGCCTACAAAATCTAACCAATCGAGTACGTGATTCGCAGCAATTAATGATCTCCCGATGGTGACGTTCATATATGGGCATTCATATGGCTGAGTGATGAAGGAGCAGATTTCTATCGTGGAGGGAGTCAACCGTTGCTAGGATATTACGACCATTGTTTATAGAGCCTTAGAGCCAAGTCCATTTGGTGACTGATTCCACCCCCCCCCCCCCCCCCCCCCCCCGCCCCAAGACTTCTCTTTGCCTCTTTGCCTGCATGGGCATGGCATTGTCACGTATCCGTGCTACTTTTAACTGGAGTGCAGCACTCAATAAAAGTTGCTTGGCCTGCCATAATAACTTTGTAACTTACGTTTTCGAGCCCCTCGTGCATAGTATAACTCCTCATGCGTCACCAGCATCCTTATAACATGGTTTGAGTATTCAGCGTATCAGCTGTTTGCTCTATTCAAGTCTCTAAGTTAGAGTGAGTACTTAAATGTTGCTTAACTTGAACGGAGTCTCTTTCTGTGGAGTTCTTTTGTTAGGGGAACTAATTGCTAAGTTGAGCATGTGGTCACAATTAGAATTCGTAATATGACTGCAGGATATTATGTTCATTGCCACGAGGTCTGGAGCAGGGGTTTTCGCTCAGACCGCATCGCCTATGAGGAACACTAATCACAGTATTGCGTATGTGCGACATAAAGTAATCTAGTTTTTAATAAAGGTATGCTGAGGGGAAACCAGACTAATTGATATCTGAAAGACAATGTAGACTTCACGTAAAAAATTATAGAAATAAATAACCAATCAAAAGCCGCTGACTGAAAGTGATCACACTGATGAAGGTGGCAGGAAGAAACCTTTCAACATATCATGTATGGCTGACAGCACTGCCAAACCGCAAAGTAAAAAGGCACCTTTAAGGCACGGCATATGAAAACTTGTCAATTTGTTTGCTAAAGCCTACCTGATTACAACTTACCATAGCACTGTACGGTACAAATGATTAATGTAAAGCAGATACTCCACTCGGAAGAAAGCTTAGCGCCGGATGTACGCACGGTCAATTACAAAATTAAAAATAAATGGTAGTAAAACGTCCTCTCTAGCGATGCCTGTGTCTGTTAGATTCTGAAGTTACTGGATAATAAATTTGCAGTCAGGCATAATCCCACCATAAAATTACGGAACATGAATATCAGTGTTACGTTTGTTACAGAACTATACGTCTCTATCTTCAGCTCATGAGTGGCAGTCAACGCACGACTCGTCAGATGTTTACACTGGTCTGCTTAATCAGAATTTCAAAACGTCAGTGGTATATGGCATTCTGCTTTCTCTTCCTAACTTTTCACTTACGATGTTAGTGGAGTATTTTCTCTACTCGCTGTACTTACTTCTTGTTGCTGTTTTGGTAAAATTATGTCCATTGTACAGACCTAATTTCCATTGTGTCATAATGGATACTGTATTTTCTGACGCGACAGAAATCAGGATCCCAACAGATTTTGTCGATCGCCGTAGAGATGCTGCAGCGTGCAAATGATGGACTGCCATTCCGAATGGATTGCGGCGTATGTTGAAATCGCTTTGCCACCAGTCTTTATTTTCCTAAATCGTTTCAGTCATGTAACATCATAAAATGAAATTGGTTTTGTGGACGACAAAATTCTGTACTATATCGCCTAAGTAGATGTGGTGAACTGTCTGCTAATGGCTAGCGCACTACATGGAACGCAAAGTTAAAAGTGGGTATCACCGTATCACAATCACTGTCCGTTAACCGATAAAACCTTGCTGTAGAATAATTCGTATGTGATTTGGTACAACATGTCTACGAAGGATGGCATCAAGAAAAATTATGTAAGCATTCGTCATTTGCACTCACGGACGCTCAGCCGTATTTGAAAGCAACTTAGTTTTGTCTCAATGCGAACGACTGCTCACAACGATGAAAAAAAAATGTAGAAAAATCTTCTTCTTTCTTCGTTGCCTCACATTTATCCCGTATACTACAATTTCACTTCTTTCAGTATTTTACAGATATATATCTATATGTAAAAGGCTTGTGTGTGTACGAACTGACGGACTTTTTTTCATGACCAACTCGTTGTTGTTGTGATAGATAGCCCTTGGTCTCATGCTGTTAGTAAGGGAGTTTGATCGAAGTTCGTGGCAATGTGTGAATGTGGCGAGTAAAAATCCGCGAAATATGGAGCAATAAACGCTCTTGGGAAAAGCTATATATTCTCTGATATACGAACTTTACCGTGCATTTGAAAATGTGTTTGTTGTCCCATTCGTCCGACGTTATACTATTCTTCATCCTGTCTTTAATAAAGATGTGCAATATCAAACAGATCAGTTTTTAATCTCTCAGTGCGTTTTCGTCAGTCACATTTTCACGACGATCAACAGACGAAGAAAGAAAAAAAGATTGATAATCGAACGGTCCAATACAGTGATTTCGGATAAAAATTTGGCTTATTCTTCTTGAATATAATCCTTTCCATAATTTAGCAAGTTTTCGCCAGTCACTTCGGTTATTTTTCCTTTCCATTATTCTTCGTGAGTATAATCATACTTTTATTTGTTAATGTGCATGCCTTAATATTAAAAATTAGATAATTTCGTTACCAGACAAAATTCCGAAGCCTAAAACTATGTTCACACACAGTTATATCAATTTGCAACAAAGAAAACCAGGACGACGAAACGAAACGGAAGAGGAATGAGAAGCAACGACATGTACGAGGTGTTCGGAAATTACCGTTACAAATATCTAAGACTTGTAGATGGGAGTGAGTACATAGTAAAATAACAGAAATCAGAGCTCACACGGAAAGACACAGTGTTCGTTTTTTCTGCGCGCTGTACGAGATTGGAATAATAGAAGATTATTGTGAAGGTGGTTCGTTGAACATTCTGCCAAGCACTTAAATGCGATTTTCAGAGTATCTATGTAGATGTAGATGTATTTCGAATAGGTACCATGTCGAGAAACGTACCGTTTCGGTGCTGTATGCATTTTTGCTACTTAGGTATGCAAGAGAGTTGATGTGGTGCAGATGGTTACGTCGGATCGGCTGATGCCATTTGACGCCTGTCCTACCTCTCTGACCTGATTCGAGCCTCATTCACACGTCTGTGAGTGTCAACGCAACATAGCTGAGTACGTGTTAGCAGAATACACCGACATGATTCTTCTGAATGTCGAAGCTCACCGTAATGCAAGACCTACTCGTCGCCTTTATCGAAGTCGACGTCCCACTCTAACGTATACACTTTTCATCACAATTACGCAATGTTTTCGAGAAAGGGCACCTTCACCGTCAGCAGGCATGACTGTGATGCTCCAAGGATACGCCTCACACCTGGAAGAGGCTGTACTGCGTCAACGAGTACACGAACAATTTCCTTGGCTATTAATTAGTGGGCTAACGGCCATGTCGGAGCGGTAACACCGGTTATCGTCAATCACCGAAGTTAAGCGCTGTCGGGATGAGCTAGCATTTGGATGCGTGACCATCTGGCCAGCACGGTGCACTCAGCCCTTGTGAGGCAAACTGAGGAACTCCTTCATTGGGAAGTAGCTCCTTGATTCAGAAGTAGCGGCTCCAGTCTCTTAAACTGACATACGGCCGGGAGAGCGGTGTGCTGACCACATACCCCTCCATATCCGCATCCAGTGACGCCTGTGGGCTGAGGATGACACGGCGGCCGGTCGGTAGCGTTGGGCCTTCCAAGGCCTGTTCGGGTGTTTAGTTTTTATTAATGAGTAGAAATGTAGAGCAGGTAAGTGAGTAACGCCTAATCAGTTACTTGTGAAAGTGGTCGAGTTACCAACATGTTTTCAAATGGTTATAACACGGCAACGGTAAGTTACCGGAGATGGCTTCCAACTGAAAATACTATCAACTCACTCTCCTCTACAATTCCTAAAAGTTTGTAACGGGAATTCCCGAGCACCCTGTATTCTGACCTGGACAACGTCGGGTCTCTTAGCTAATTTTACTTTCTTACTTAATTTTGTGGCCGTATTCCGTTCTTGACAACCCAAGATAGTGGAGTCGCGTGCGTACCCTGTCTGTGAATCGCGTAGCGTTTGTTGTGTATGTGATCGTATCTTAAGACTAGAATGAAATTTTCACTCTGCATCGGAGTGTGCGCCGATATGAATTTTCCTGGCAGATTAAAACTGTGCCCCTGACCGACAGTCGAACTCAGGACCTTTGCCTTTCGCGGGCAACTGCTATACCGTCTCATCTACCCAAGCACGACTCCTGACCCATCCTCATAGCTTTACTTGCGCCAATACATCGTCTCTTACCTTCTAAACTACACAGAAGCTCTCCGGCGAACGAGGTGCTGTCGGAAGTAAAGCTGTGAGGACGGGTGGTGAGCCGTGTTTGGGTAGTTCGGATGGTAGAGCGCTTGCCCACGGAAGGCAAAGGTTTCGGAATGAAGTCGCAGTCAGGCACTCAGATTGGATCTGACAGTAAGTTTCGTACCTGAACTGCTTGTGTATCGTGTTCTCTGAGGCTGCCTTTGCAGACCAGCGGAGCATTTGCCTAAACTTGCGTGGGAAATCAGCCCACGGTCGTTAATACACCGCACATCGATCTGTGTCTGACACACATCCCTCTCTCATAAGCTAGCGCGCTGCTCGTTACGCCATAAAAAAAGAACAGAAAAACATCAACTTATAGCAACATTCATATCTGCGTGCCCATATAATCAAAATACAGATAATGAATCTTACTCCTGATTTTGATAATCATTTTACGGCAATACAGTAGGTGCACCTGGAACTCTACAGCCAATTTCTACATCTATATCTATACTCTGCGAGGGGCGTGGCAGATCGTACGTCCCATTCTACCAGTTATTAGGGTTTCTTGCCGTTCCATCCAAGTATGGAGCGCGGGAAGAATGATTGTTTGAATGCCTCTGTGCGTGCAAAGATTATTCTAATCTTATCCTCACGATACCTATGTGAGAGATATGTAGGGGGTTGTAGCATATTCCTAGAGTAACCACTTAAAGCCGCTTCTTGAAACTTCGTTAATGGAATTTTTCAGGACAGTTTACTCCTGTTTTCAAGAGTCTTCCAGTTCAGTTCCTTCAGTATCTCTCTTGACACTCTCCCACGCATTAAACAAACATAGTGCTGACGTTCTCTGTATACGTTCAATATCCCCTGTTAGACCTAACTGATACAGGTCCCACACACGTGACCAATATTCTAGAACTGGTGGCAAAAGTGATTTGTAAGCAATCCCCTCTGTAGACTGACTACTTTTCGTCAGTATTCTACCAATTAACCAAAGTCTGTCATCTGCTTTACCCTTGACTGAACCTATGTGATCATTCCATTTCATATGTCCACAAAGTGTTAGACCCAGGTACTTGAATGAGTTGGCCGATTCCAACAGTGACTCATTCATATTACAATCATAGGCTATTACGTTTTTTTCGTTTTGTGAATTTGACCCTCCATCCAAGATGCCATGTTGCGTCCTTCGTACCAATAAGTCCTCAATATAGCAACAAATTTCACTTGAGACCCCATATTATAGTACTTTTGACAGTAAGCGTAGGTGCAGTACTGAGTCAAATTTTTTTCGGAGATCAAGAAAAACAGCATCTATCTGATAGCCATGACGCAAATTAATTGTTGGATGATTAAAGTCTAAAGTCTCCACTGATGATTACAGTATGATTGGGGAACTTACATACAAACATACAAGTGGACTGAGGTTTCCTCTAAAGTTTTCGGTTACATCAGGAGATGAGTCTGGTGGGTGACAGAAGCATCCAGTTATAATATTATGCACACCTATGATACTGAGTCTTGCCCAAACAATCTCACATGCAGCTTCAAATTCTACCTCAGTGGACTTACGTTTCTTGTCCACTGTGAAAAATATACCATCTCAGCTTTCCATTTGCCTACCCTTTCGATACTGACTTTTAATTTCCCCCCAGAATCTCACTGCTGTCAATTTCAGGTTTCAAACAGCTTTCTGTGTCTATTATTATGTGAGCTTCACTGCTTTTCGTGAGCGCTTAAAACTCTGGCACTTTGTTGCGAATGCTTCAGCAGTTTACCATTAGAATTGTAATATTCTCACCTGTGGGAGCCATTTCTTTTGATTTAACACTGATACTTCTTTGTTTACTACAGCTGTCGTTATCTGGATTGGATGGAGAGTCGCCTAATCTAAAACTCCCTTGTGTGCACCAGACGCACTCAGCTACGTGAGTATCAGCCTCTGATGTGAAATGCCCACCTGTCCCACTTACGGGGACCCTACAGTTCTCAAACCTATGGCACAACTCCAGGAAATCACAGCCTAGCTTCTCACACGACTTTCGAAATCTATGGTTCAGTCCTTCCACTCGACTCAGAACCAAATGGCCACCATCAGTTCTGGGGACAATGCTGCAAATTATGAACTCCGTTGAAAGTCCATGCGCCAGGCTGCTCTTGTCAACCTTCTCCGTCAGTCGCTGGAAAGGCCCATGAATGCCGTCAGAGCCCAGACGACAGGCATCATTTGTTCCAACATGCTCCATAATCCGCAATTAGTTGCACCCTGTTCCCTCAGTGGCTGCTGGAATAGCCTCTCAAATATGTTGAATGAGGCCCCCAGGCATAGGCACTGACTGCACCTAGTGTCCTTTCCCGTCTGTTGCTGCTATTTCCCTGGAATACCAACATTCGCCGTCTGTCTGAACTGTCAACGATTAATAGACCTCTACTCTTTTGCGTTTGCCTCCTCCTGACACCAGACGAAACAGGTTTCCCCAATACATGTGAAGTGAGTCCCACTGGCTCTACGTCGGTTCCAGAGAAAGACAGCACCTCGAAATTGTTGGTTAGGAGGATAGGTGCAACACCGTGAGTCCTCCCTGGTCACCATCCACCCTGTACAGAATGCCTATATCTACCAATGACACGCCACTCACAGTCAAGTGAGCGAGTAATAACAGATCCTGTACTCTCTGCAGAGGAGACAAGATCGATGGGAGAGGATAGTGCTTGTGGTATCTCTGGTACAGGTATTACAGGTACATGACCCTCCGGAGCTCTTCCAACACTTTGATTTGCAGCAGCTGCCAATGGTCTGATAGTAGACAGGGCGATTTCCAGCTCCTTAGGACAAACTCACCCTGTGATCGAGAACAGAATTCACAGTGGCACTGAATTTTGGCTGATGCGATGTATTACAAGGCAGTGAACAAATAACTTTGAAGTAAGCCCGATGATTATTTTTTAATCTCTTGACAAAAAGAGTTGCTAATTCCCTGTAAGAATTGAAGCGAATACAGGAAACGAGATTTCTATTAACGCAACACAAAAACCTGTGGTAAAATCTACTAGTTTCCTCAAGCGTTTTGAGGTCAATTAATATTGTTAACAAACTCGAATACAGAGTTATTTGCGACAATGCAGATAATATATGGAGCAGGCTACTCCTTAATGGAAGAACAGTTGTAACACAATATGCTACTTAGAAAATCAACTACAGTAGCTAAATCACAAACTTCGATTGTAATCATTAACTACAAATGCACCATTTCCATAGCTGTTGAAGAAAATAACAATTCACAGAAATTATCGAAAGAAGTGATCTCTGAAATAAAACTGTAGTAATCCACTGAAATTACTTGATGAAAGTCTTCTATGTGCTAAAATATCTAGAATACAAGACACTGTTTTAATTCTGTAGTAGTTATATTTAACTGACTATCTACTAATACACAAATGTTCAGTTACCCTTCACTTGTCATTTTTTGTTAAAAGCCCCATCATATAAGCATTAGGAGAAATGTCAGGTGGATTCGGGATACCTCCTCACCCCCAACCCCTCTCAAACATTTTTTTTTACTTTTGTCATTTTTTGATAATGTAGCAAATTTCTTTACAATTAATTAACTCATGCTGCAAGGGACTTAAACGTTTAAGTAACACTTATATATTCATTAAAAGCGTGTGTATTTTCTATTGGAATAAACGAGTAAAATCAAGTTATATAGGTTTTGAAAATATGCTTAAATATATTTCAGTTGGAAATATTTAAGAGTTACTACGTAACAAAACGTACAAAACGTATGGATACCAGCTTAAGTACAATTTCCTTTTTATGGCTTCTTTTCCTTTCTTTTTTGTTTCTTTTTCTTCAGGGTACTGTCAACAGTGATCTTCCATACATCACAAAGTTAATTCAATTTTTTGTTCTTCATCGGCTTTTAATATACCACTGAAATCTTACATTAACTGCGATCCACTTTCCTCCGTATCATTTGTCACCTCAAGATTTTTCGTAGTCTCTTTGGTACTAGGGTAGAAAGTATTTGAACCCCAAGAAAAAGTAACCTAATCTAACAAACCTAAACCTCTGCTTAACTTCTTCGACATGTAGAAACTCTTTACAAAAATGACTTCATCACTTGGCTCCAAACTCAAAATTTCCTTCTGGAAACATCCCCCAGATTGTGACTAAGTCGTGTCTCCGCGATACCCTTTCTTGCAGGAGTGCTAGTCTGGAAGTTTCACAGCAGAGCTTCTGTGTAGTTTGTAAGGGAGGAGATTAGGTACGAGCGGAAATCATACTTCACTAGATCAGCCAGTAGAGCACTTTTCCGCTAAAGGCAGAGATGCCGAGTTCGAGCCTCGGTCTGGCACACAGTTTTAATCTGCCAGGAAGTTTCATACCAGTGAACACTGCTCTGCAGGGTGAAAATGTCATTTTGGTGTACAATAACAGTGAGACACATGGTATGCACTAACAAAGCCACATTTAATGACATGACGTGACGTTATGGCCACTGCGGCATGGTTTCCTCGTCTTCAGTTTCAACAAAAGCAGTATTAAAATCCTTGAAACGAAAGGAAAAGAAAACTAGGTGCTGTGGGTGAAGAAATACGAAATTTCACAAGTAAGGACCACCCTAATAAGCGTTCTATATACAAAAACTCTTTTTGAATCGCCAGATACATCACGTGCTAAAAATACAATATGTAATGAATTTACAGTCTGCAGTGGAGTGTTAGCTGATTTGAAACTTTCTTGCAGATTAAAAATATGGTCTGGGCTGAACCTCGAGCATGCGAACTTTTTCGTTCGCGGACAAGTGCTCCCGCCACTGAGCTGTCCGTGGCCGACTTACACTCTGCTCTCATAGTTCCACTTCGACAGTACATCTCTAGGCTTTCAAACGTAACAGAAATTCTGTATTCTTTGCCTTACTAGCACCAGCTGGAAGAAACGTTATAACGAATAAATGGCTTAACCACAGTCTATGGGACTGCTTTCAGAAAGGATTTTCACTCTGCACTGAAGTTTCCGTTGATTTCGTATGCCATGGCAGGTTTTTATATTCCCAGAGTAGTTTAGATGGTTTAGATCTGAAAGGTGTTTGAGAAAGTGAACTCGTGAATCTTAACAAAATGTCACGACACACTTATCACTGGTGGCAGAGGTTATCTGATTATAGCACGTAAACGCGCTCTGTACATGGACTGATGCGACGACATATAGACAGGTAAGTTAGTATTCTATCGACTGTGTGTGACTCATGATTATTTATCGATCATTTTAAATATTATGCTACTTTACCCACTTGTCTCGAAAGGAAAGATTAGGTTCACGAAATTCAAGCTACTTCTGAATTTTTAGAAAAGCGAAATATCTGAAAAAATATAAAGATGCAATAGTAAATGTAAACGTAGGCTTCCGCGGCCGTTGCCACAGTCAATAAAATTCTTCTGGGTTTGAGGCCGCATTGTCGTCTGTAAAATTCCGACGCTTCGGCGACTGTTGCAAGGTGCCTTCCTCAGGGTGTATTGATAACTGCAGTTAGCAATACACCCTGAGGGAGGCGCCTTGCAACAGTCGCCGAAGCGTCGGAATTTTACAGATGACAATGCGACCTCAAACCAAGAAGAATTTTATTGACTATGCAATAGTAACGCCAGTTCAAACCTTACGAAATGAGCACTGGGCACATCTCTGACCTGGGCAAGGACGTGGTTTGCTGGTGCATCCCTCCACCTTCTTATGAAGCGCCAGGCTGAGATTTACCTATGGCTCAATGAAATCGCATTAATAACAGTCCCGACCAGTAGTGTAGGATCCTAAATCCGCAACGCTTGTGGATATACTTAACTTCTGGACGTTATATGCCCAAAAATGTTGGTTCACGGATCTACAATGCGCAACACAATTAACGGATCGCGTCTTTGAAACCCGGTAATTGCCTTCCATTGTTATGCAGAAGTTTGAAACTTTGTTCAAGGTTGTCTACGAATTTCTTCTGTAATGGTGCAAAAGTGTGGTGCCCTGCAGCGTTAGCTCGGGTTCGACGACGATTCAAACAGAAACGTGTTGACAGATCCGAAAAAATGCCACAGCTCAGAATTTCAAATGACGTGTAAGGGAGGTTATTCATGTCACTTTAACACCAAATTCCACCATAATGTTGCCAAACAGCACCGTGGATATGTCACACGAAGACAGTCGTATCCCCTTTTACACAGCCGCACATGTTAGTCACGCGGTCTGAGGCACCTCGCCACGGTTCGCACGGCTACCCCCATCGGAGGTTTGAATTCTCCCTCGGGAATGGTTGTGGGTGTTGTCCTTAGAACAAGTTAGTTTAAGTTAGATTAAATAGTGTGTAATCCTAGGGACTGATGCCCTCAGCAGTTTGGTCCCAAAGGAGCTAACTAAACTTCCACAATCTTTTCCCACTTCCCGACATTTAACCCCTTCTTTTACTTGCAACACTTGCCAGTAAAAAGGGCGTTGGAATAACATGGTTTTATTATTAGTCGCCAAGGGAGACATTTCAGAAGCACCAACACTCAGAATCGCCACAAAAGTTGTTAAAGGGTGGCAAAAAGTTTGTCAATGAAACCACCCCTTCCCTTGCGGCATTGTTTCCCGTACGTCGAAACCGACAGTTCCCATGAACGCAGGACTATGTTCTTGACAGCATTTGACGCTGCTGACAATCCCGAATGCTTCAACTCCTCTCTATGGACACTCTGGGGCCGCATCCCCATTGAAAGTGGTAGCTCCCCTCTGAAGTGTAGTGTGACCTCAATATTTGCTCTCGTGTACAGGCTGGAATCACTAGGGATCGCCCAAAACCATTCGACGAAATTTGATCTTGATAGGAACCAGGAAAGGTGCCTACACTTTTTCAGTCCGCAGTTTTGAACTTTCCTGTTGCGTGACCATGGACGAGTGCGACATTAAGACATGAGTGATCACAATGCCAAAGGATCTGTCTAGGAGCCCCCAGGTCGGCAATACCGTTGCTGCCAACTACCCATATTTTTTGAGCATTTAAAATCTGTGCCCCTACAGAGAGAACCTACAAAGAGACACAAGCATTTACAGGTAGGCAACCACCTTGAAAGGTAACCCTGGTGGGACCATTTAAATGATTGAGAGTGTAGGCAGAAGTTAGTGTACTAACAACATTTATTTTCCCAAAACAAGTCATAAATTATACTAAACAAGTTATAGATTGAATACCCTAAACTACTAACGGGTGATTTAATTCTTCACTGGGTGGCAGAGACAGTTTAACTAGGTGAACAGTGCGTCACGTACTCTGACTCTATAAATGTGGATAACGCAAGCTGAATTGATCTGACGCTGACAAGACTTTGACTGATCAAATCTACCGAAGTTTCTCTACATAAGTGCAGCCGAGAGCAAGTGGTGATTGAGATCTGTACGCCCTGACAATGATGGTGCGGCAGTACATTACCCTGTTTACTTCATGCGGCGATATAAATTGCAGCTGGCGAGATCTGTGCGGCGGAGGTGAGACGTGGAGGCGACACATATGAACCGATCGCGGCCACGAAAGAAATGCAAAGATCTCACGGTCTAGCGATCAGGCAGACGGATTGCAGTTTACTCTCTACCAGATCCGTGAAATCTCTGTAGATTTCAGTGTGCGACCCACCCGTTCGCTGTTCATACCGAGGGCCAATTGTTCTCACTTATACGACAGAGCGCACAAGGATACCAAACGTCAAGACTGGTAAACGAAAAACGAATAAGTGTGCCCTCGACAAACGAGTAGTCCGAGACATTTGAAATCACACTGTCGGTACAGTAAGAACTTCACCACAGGCTCCGAAATCTTAATTACTCGCAAGTAAAGTCAGTCTCAAGACAGGTTCCAAGTACCAACCGCACATGCCAGAGCTTCGACCATAAGTGCATACCAGACCAAAGTCATGCACCCGAGTGCTTCGCACGTCTCCAGAAAAAAAAAATCCGTTTTCCCACAAAGTGCGTGACCGACACCCTGTCTTGAGCCAATCACAGGGCTCTAGAGGCGCTAAATCTCCCCTCGCACATGACAGCACAAACCCATGTCAGGGCAAGAGTTAAGAAACCTGAGTCTCTGGTAAAAAATGGAACAGCCAACTACTGACTTTTATAAGTTTTCACAGAGGGGAAGATGCATTTTTCCATAGCCTTGTCTCTTTCCACAGCAATAAGTGGACCGATACAATATCAAAGATCTTTATCTAAATCTCCTGTGCCTTGGAGCTTGTTAGTCCTAGCTGTGAGGTGTCGCAGACGACAGATTGCTCTACAACCGAGGCAGCTGGGGGAAGTGGTTCACTGGCCTATTTGCACTATCAGCAAACATGGAAACAGGTGAATTTGTATTACGTGTGGCAGTGCATACAATGCCCAATTTATGACTCCACTGTGTAGACACTTTCCTTCAGGCTGTCTCCCCAGCCCAGGCTCCTGCTGGCGCCACGGCTGGTAGTGTGGCATTGTTCTGCTGGAGTCCTGTGTAGATGAGAGGCTGCCGTGTCAGCCCTGTACGGCTGTGGGCCTTCCTGGAAGATTTACTAAGGGACAGACTCGCTGCCAACTGCTTTCAACTCCCAACATGCCGTTTCTAAGAGCTAAGAGCTAAGAATCATAAAAGCACCTCATGCTTTTATCACCATACCAGGCTCCATCAACGTCTGCTCAGGCCATTAACTTTCTAGAGTCACGCTCAAGGTGCATCAGGTTATAATGAAATCTTTAATAATTTTCCGTATGCGAAAAATAGGTGAGAGGATAACTTGCCGTCTCTCCACCTGTCTGGTCTCTGATGCCAGTTGCTTGCCTGCGGATGTCAAAGGTGTCAAAGGAAGGTGCGTAAGAGGGGGTGTGATGGCCTTCCTGTCGGGTAACACGTCGATGGCGGTGTTCGGCACAATTCTAGTGAAATTTGGTGCCGATGTGACATCATTATCATATCTTACACATGACATGAACTTCCCAGTTCCGGCTTTCCTTTCACATGTGTTGACACCTTGCTATTTGAAGACTCATATGGTGCCACGCTTTTGCACCATTAGAGGTGTACGAACCTTTGAGCAAAATTTCATACTTGTGTATCGCAATGGAAGGCAATAGCAACGATGAGAAAAGATGATCCTTTTAACATTTTGCGCAGTGTACTTTTAGTTTGACGTTCTCTGACTTTATAAATAACAAACAATAGCTTTGAGTAATGTTTACTTATTATTCTCAGTGAAGGAAACAATAACACAAGCGAGATGCACTGGAATATGTAGCTGCAACGGTGTTGCCATTTTCACTCTAGACAAAAGCAGTTAGAAAACCATAATCAAGCAGACGCGCATCTATAGTTCTCTGCTTGCTACAGCTGTCGATAGCAGCCTTTACACCACAAGCACCCGTCCACCTTCAGCTGAGGCCACTTCTTTTGTTATTGTGGCATCTGAGATGACTCTCATGACGTCCAACAAGGCCAGCTTCGGAATTACGATGTCTTATGATTAAAAGTAAATTTAGTGTAATTTTATGCTTATGGCGAATTACATGGACAATTCAGTGCATCTCCATGACATATAGAGCCCCTCACAAGTTTCAAGTGGCATTACCACGCAAAACGTGTTTTGATTGAATGAGATTCAGTTTTTAAACATCGTCTCTTTAGTATCAGTGTATTATGACCACGTGCTTCGATTGTAATACTTCAAACGCTTCGAATGCCTTTTAAAAAGAAGTGTAGGAATGATTGTCATAGGCCTACTGGACGAAAATGCATCGTCGGCACAATATTGGGTTCTTTACATTGTTCAGGGATGAAACCGTGTGGATACTATAAGATATAAAATGTTACAATGAAATTTCCACTCTGCAGAGGAGTGTGCGCTGGTACAGCACTTGCCCGCAAAAGGCAAAGGTCCACAAGTTAGATATCGGTCCGGCACACGGTTTTAATCTGCCAGGAAGTTTTATAAAAATTTTGTTCATTTTATTATAACATAGATCAGAAGAATTATTTAACATTGTACATTCTATTTCCATACGAATGTCATGAGTATTTGTAACTGCTTCTGAATATTAATTTATCACTCGATACAGACTGTGCAGTCCTTAAGCATCAACCATACATCGACCAGCACAACGCCGTGGAACGACATCAAGAAGGCGCTGACCCAAGGACCAATGGAAAGAATCCGGCTGCGCCACGCCTCCAGGAAGACAGAGCTCAGCGCCGACTGTCAACACTGACTTAACCAGCCGCCCATCACTGGTGAGGCCCAGTTAGCTCGCAGACGTCTAGAGCATCAGTACTGAGAAATGGGAAGGCGATACTTAGCCTGCGTTCTGTAAGTAGTAAAAGTAAAGCAGTTGTGTGTAGGAGGCACAGGAAGCATAGGAACCGAGAAGCTTATTCTCTTCTTAGAAACGAAATGTTCAATTAATGTCGATGTGATATGCACAGATCGCTCAGCTGCCTACTAGTAGGCGATGCAGTCGTCATAGTCGAAGGTCGGTGACTGAGAATGGGCGGTCCTGTGCTCGGTTATAAGCAGAATAGTGAAACTATTACGTGTGTGGCTACGCATTCGTCAATGCGCCTTGCAGCGTCCATCTTCTCTTGCGGCTGCGCTGCGAGGTACCAACCTTACCTTTGGCACCTCGCTCTTTGAGGAAATCACAATGGAGATGAAAAATGTTACAGGATTAATTCATCGAAGATCTCTCATAGACAAACTGCCATCGCAATGAGGATAAGAGGTGGTTCTGACTTGCAATACTTGTTGGTGAAGCAGGAGATCATGGGTGAAAGGGAAGCCAAATACTAAAACTTGAACCAGTAGAAGCTATAAAAGTAGATACAAGTAAAAATACCGGAAAGGGAAGATGATTTGCTGGTTTCTGTTTGTGTGTTTTCACTGCGCTGGTGCCATGCTCGGGCTCAGCTGTGCAAAGTAGAAATTGTCTACCACATTTATGTACTGTGCTCAACACAGAAACGTTATACGCTCAAGTGTACGCCTTGTGCCACATTAAACCAACAAAAGGCGCTAGATACAGCAACTGAATCTATCATCTCAACGCTGAGGTAAATACAAATGAGAACAATTCTCATTAATCATTGGCTATATAAACGAATTAAATTTCCTACAGCTCTTATTAAACGTTCCAAATAGAGGCATCTGTTTCCCAGTGGAATGGAACCACTGTGAGCGCACGGTTGTTTGGCTACGAGGTGCGGCTAGAAAAAAACCGGACTGATGCTGGAAAAAACATTTATTTACAATTATTTACAATTTCATGTTATCTCCTTCAATGTACTCTCCTCCTCGGTCTCTACACCGCTCCATACGAATTTTCCACTGTTCATAGCAATGCTGCAGATCATTTTCGGTAAGTCCATACATTACTTCCGTCGCTTTTTCTTTTACTGCTTCAACAGTCTCAAATCTAGTTCCTTTCAAAGCTGACTTGACTGTAGGGAAAAGAAAAAAGTCACAGGGGGCCAAATCAGGTGAGTAGGGTGGATGATCTAAGATGGGAATGTTGTGTTTTGCCAAAAACGTCTTCACTGACAACGCACTGTGAGCTGGGGCATTCTCTTGGTGAAGGATCCATGACTTTTTTCTCCACAAATCGTTCCGTTTTCTCCGTACTCGCTCACGTAGGGTAGCCAGGACGGTAATGTAGTAATGCTGATTCACTGTTTGTCCCTCTGGTACCCAATCAATGTGCACAATCCCTTTGATGTCAAAAAAAAAAAAATCATCATTGCCTTGAATTTCGATTTTGACATTCGTGCTTTTTTTTGTCGTGGAGAACCAGGAGTTTTCCAATGCATCGATTGGCGTTTAGTTTCGGGATCGTAAGTAAAAAACCACGATTCATCGCAAGTAATAACATTTTGTAAGAAGGTGGGATCACTTTCAATGTTTTCCACGATGTCAGAACAAATCATTCTTCGGCATTCCTTCTGTTCAATTGTGAGACACTTTGGAACCATTTTTGAACACACTTTGTTCATGTTGAAACTTTCATGAAGAATCTGCCTAACACTTTCCTTGTCAACTCCTGTTAACTCAGACACTGCTCTGATTGTTAAACGGCGATCTTGTCGAACAAGTTTACCGATTTTTTCAATGTTTGCATCAGTTTTTGCTGACAATGGTCTGCCAGTGCGAGTGTCATCACTGGTGTCTTCGCGGCCATCTTTAAATCGTTTAAACCACTCAAACACTTGTGTTCGCGATAAACAATCATCGCCGTACACTTGTTGTAACATTACAAACGTTTCACTTGCAGATTTTCCTAGTTTGAAACAAAATTTGATGTTAACACGCTGTTCTTTCTGTACACTCAACATTTTCCGACGCACAGACAAAACGTCAACTACTTAAAACAGACGCCACGGGCAGACTGAGTGCAGGAGGCAGATGAAACTCGAGCAGTAGGCGGAGCGAGAGTCACGTGACAGGCCACGCGACTTTCAGCCTTATTGCATTCGTTTTATTGTTTCACCAGTACTAGTCCGGTTTTTTTCTAGCCACACCTCGTATGTAAGGAATGTCGGTTATGTTTTCTTTTAAAATTAGGGTTGCGTGACCAGGACAGTTAGAGGACAAACTGAAAAAGTAGAATTTTTCTTTTTGGGAAATTCCTCATGGAGATGCAGAAATGGACGCCGAGATCTTGAGAAGCAAAAGTTCTGACCTCAGAGGCTGCCGTTGTTTCTCTGAAGATCAACCGATCACACGGCAGCTGGTGAAATGTGGCTGCCAGGGGACTCCCCTGTAATCTAGGACTCGTCAACTTTGGTGAAGTTATCTTGCGGTGCAGGGCTGACGGAAATGAGAACAGTTTATCTTTGTCAGTCTGTAGCTTCTAAATATGACTAGGTTCTGTAGCTTAACATCCGAACAGGGATTCGAGGGCTCACCCTTGACTGAGCAGACTTCGTCATATTCACTCGGTTTTCTGGAACTATTGGGCTAATCAGTGCACACTCATACACGGTCAGGTATTTTCGAGAAAGGCCTATTGAGGCCATGGTCACTTCTGTCTCACCTATTTCTTGCGGTCATTCCTAAACAAATGTACCTCTGATTAAAGTGCTTTCAGTGTTCATCGTTGGTAGTACTTATCTCTTCCTAATTTATTGCTCATGTCAATATATAATTATTTTTATTATGTATGTGCCTATGAGCAATGACTTTAATAAATTAGGGTTAAATTGGGCCAAGACTTTTAATTCAGTTGTTAGATGAATCCTCCTTGTTGACTGAAGACCTAGCATTCTAAACGTGCTAGGGACCTAAAGGACTGTTTTGAGATAAAACAAAAAAACCAGTATTGTTCGACATATGAAATTAATACACACGTCTCATTGTATTAATAGCCAGGAAATATAAACTATACTTCAAGACCAGAGAAAATTACATTTAATTGTCCAGAAAAAGAAAGCTAAAACTTGAGAGCAGAAGGTGTCTTACTCATTACCTTATTCAGACTAAATGGGCTAACTTCAACTGAGATATGGAGCTGTGGTGATTGACAAAACGTACCTAAATATAAGAGATGTAAACATGACGCAACAAATATCTTCAGTTTGCAGTATCATTACGCAAATCAGTAAAGAAACTGCCGATGGTGATGTGGTGTAAAGGGTACGATACCTAGCAAATCCTTTCGTTTTTTTCACCAGATAATAGTGGAACATGTGGCAATACTGAAGTTGTGTATGAACCAAATCGTCAACAGTTTTGCCTTTCTTAGGGATGTTTACACTTTCCCACTGTTCATTGTCACTGCATGCCCTTTTGATGTACACTAATTTCTGCAGCAGAAATTATGTGTAGCTTTCATGTGCTGATGGCTTCGTCAGCAGTGGCCTGAAAATCAATAAAGTCCTCTTCTTCCCTTTTGAGTGTCTCGAACGGCAAAGAAGGGCGTGCTGAAGCAACTACTTTTTGTAAATCATCAGATACACAACACTTAAATACTTTCTTGTGCTTTTCTATTAAGACAAAATATCTATCACAATGCTATGTCGTTGGCTCCACAAGACCGTTCACCCTCGTGCCACAAACATATTATTACCTCGCTGTTGTCATGAGTGTATCTGTCATAAATAGAAATTACTGAAGTGTCCACCACCACGACTGGCACTTTTCGTGCCCAAAAATCGGAGTTTTCTCGGGAACTTCTCATGAACAAATGCTGCTTTTATGAGCTGTCTAATGTCCATCTTAGACCGTACCTAATGCAAAACAAGCAACCAATTTGCTCAATTTGCCTGGGCTGAAGGATATGTGTAATGTTTAAATTTTGACTCTGTCCTGAAGGATAGCTACAAAAGGCACATTCTTCCGAAGGGGATAGAAATGGTTGCTAGGCGAAAGGCTATCCAAAACACTTGACCTCTTCTCTCTGTGATCAATAGAATCCAATGTACAACCGACTGAAAAGTCACATTTTCACTGGAAGTTTTCTGGAACATATTGCCTCGCTGTTGTCATGGGTGTGAGCAGAGAAGTTGTAACACGAAAGCTAGCATGAGTAGAGTATATCCGAGTGTGTAAGAGTTGAAACAAACAATATTTGTTACAGATCGATCGCTAATGTACACGTGTTACTTCGAGGCATAGTTGAAGACGTCGCATCATTCTTCATGTTTATCATTGCACTTTCTGCCTTCCTACGGCGCAGTTATAGTGCTTTCTGAGATTTTCTGTTACCTGATGAGTGTCTTACAAGTATATGGCCTTGATCTTCCAAATGATAGATTGGAAAAGTTTTTGAGAAATATGCTCCTATACTGCATTCTGTTAACTTTGGTCTCTGGAAATTAGACTTTAATTTCTTTGTACAAACGACCAAAGCTATGATCGCAGCAAAGGTATCCTTTAGAAGACTTCTTTCTATTATAATGAGTCTCCTCTCTTGGAATTAACAGTAGAAGTTGCTTTATCTGAAGAATATCGTCCTCAGTATATTTGCAGCTTTAAGGACCACCTCTGTTATCATGGTAAGAAATTTCACCCATCTTCAGTTTATTGATTAATGTCGTAATGTTCCTCTTTGAAACACCAAAAGTACTTCCGTGAATGTTTTACGGCAGACTCGGGAGTGACCACCTTTTCCATCTTTTCCATCAGCAACCACATACACTACATCTGACTGCTGACGGCTGTTTGCAGGTTCGACATATTTACAGCTGCGCCTGCTGGAGACTGGTGGTATTTCCATTAAACCCATTAGAAATGTGCCTTGCGTAGTTTCGTTTTACTTATAGAAGTCGCGAAATAAATTTGTTCTTCATTCATTCGCCAAGAACTTGCATGATACACAACGTCTGCAGTTCATCAGAAGCGGGAAAGCTTACTTACTTTAGTTTCAATACATTGCAAAACACTTTCTTAATACACTATATACAATTCTATTACGCGTGTTTCACTAAAATAAATACTGAAAATAGTACATTATTCACTGTTTCCCCGTCACGTTAGAGTCAAACATACTTCCGACAAAAATGTAACCGTACAGTGTATAAATCAAATACCTACTTTTTTTTCTTTTTTTTACATATTTTTCTGGAATTGTATTCCCGGAACTTCTGCCACTTTAACGCGTGCATTAAGCAGTCAAACCTTCACAGGCGAACGATGTTTTGAGATATTATTAGCATCCTTTTATTTTCTCGTAGCAGAAACGTGCACACAACACAACAACAATCTGGCAACTGTTAGGTACACTCGTAAAACTGGTGTAATATAAATGACCGACGGCTGCAGAGTACGTTTAGACTGAAGAAGGCTGTGGTGCTAACAGCAACAGCATATATTAGTCACCATTTCAACTTCTTACCTTCGTCGTATGATGAACCTCTTCTAGTTTAATATACATCATCAATTATTACCGACACAGTCAGTCGCGCTGATGATATCTATCCACAACATAAACAGTTTATATGGACACTCAGAACGGTGTATATGAATGATTTTAGGAGTGTTTTATTTAAAGCCAGACATAATACACTCAACACACAAATGCCTTGAGGTGTATATCCAGTGATCAATATTTTTGGCAGTTGTTCGTAAATAGCTCCTTTACCTCCGTGATAGCCGGCCGGAGTGGCCAAGCGGTTCTAGGCGCTACAGTATGGAACCATGCGACCGCTACGGTCGCAGATTCGAATCCTGCCTCGGGCATGGATGTGTGTGTTGTCCTTAGGTTAGTTAGGCTTAAGTAGTTCTAAGTTCTACGGGAATGATGACCTCAGAAGTTAAGTCCCTTAGTGCTCAGAGCCATTTCAACCATTTGAACCTCCCTGATAGAAGCGAACTTGTCATTCTCTGTGCAAACACTTCTATCAATGACTCAATCAAACCTCAGATATCTCAAGTGCAACCTAAATCGGTTTTCACTCGGGACTAAGTAGCAAGATTCATGTCTGTTGCCCTTTGGGTTAACCCATAATTTCACAAACTCTTTCTAGGATGCCTCAGAGATACACACAGACATTACATAAATGGACCTCTAAAAAAACCGTTTCTTTAGTATTTCTTTTCCTAGGAAAGGTACCGAGAATTTCATTGATATAGATATTATGTTGCAATAACGGGTCTTATATTTTCATCCAAAATGACTTCGTAATATCTATTTCTTTTCCACATGACTTCTATTTTTTTGTGCCTAGGTAAATGCGTAATAATATTACAAGATCTAGTTCTATAAATGGTGGGATATTTACTTTATCTCCATTTAGCTATTCCATCATTTCCGAAGACAAATACGTCCTCTGGAATTACTTCTTCCTGTGAGTCACATTTAACATTTTCTGACACTTCTTGTTCTGTTTGTGCTTCATGACCACTCTCATGTACACAATTCTCGTTCTCTGAGTCAACAGTATCACAGTCAGGATCTTCACCTCTCAGTTCATGGAACCATTCCAGCCATACATAAAGATTTCTAATAACCTCTGTCCTAGGTACTTTTACCTCCTGACGTTTATTCCACAGACGGAAGGTGTAGAGAATAAAGCAAATTAACTTTAATTAGTTTAGATTCAAATCTAGGAATGCAGTAAAGCAACATAGCCTATTTCATTTTAAATTGCCGCATTAGTGCTCGCTTGGATGACCATTTTCCTGGAAGCTATAATAACGTTTCATAAACAATGGATCAGTGCGAAACGGAAAGACAATGATGGCTGAAGCTAATCAATGTAGAGTGAACGGAAAGACATTGAAACTGCTACGAATTCAGTTTAGCACCGTCAGACAAAACAGAGATAGGAAATAAAGTGGACAACGAGCAACGGATGGTTCATTATAATAATGCTGGAACATCAAAACAATAATATATTTAAGTCTAATTAAGACATATAAATATAACTGTACAACATATAGAATCATACATGTTAATTATGTAGCACCTGAACAGAGGCCAGTAAATAGGGTACAATGCTTCAAATGTTTGCACTTACATGTTGATGAAATCTGAAATGGAAGAAAAACATTTTTTAGCTTCTCAAACAATTAAGTTCAGCTAATTTGCTCTTTGTGTGATTATTAGACTTGGCAACAAACGAATCATATTTCCAGTCATTAATGTCTTGTGGAATAATTTTCTCTTGCAACTCACCATGTAGATACAAAGTACTGATTGTACAAAAGCGAACAGTATGAATAACATATGGTGTTTACACACAGTTCTGATGTATGCGTATCTTCTAGGAATTAGGCTTTTTCACTTCAGCATCACAACACACATATTCAGTTAGGATATTTGTTATAAATAATAATCAATCACTATTTGAGAAAAACAGTGGTATCCTTACTTACAATTATAGAACAATTATAGAAGAAGAAAACGACCTTTATGAAACATTCAGAAGGGAGTTCAATAAGCAGCAACAAAAATTATTTATTGTTTGTCCAACAACAGGAAGCAAAGCAAATGTTACATCAATGCTAGAATCATTACTCCTGGAGATCTCCTTATATTCCATGAATGAATTTCTATTTAAAACTTGTAGTCTAAGAAAAATAAAAAGAACCCTTGTTCTTCAGTGTAGTAGGGTGATTAGGACTAACAATAAAGTTAACACTAATCGTGTATACTAATCTTGTATACTGACATACTCCACATCGTTTCAATAAATCATTTGTTAAATGATCTACGAAACATTTAACTAATTAGCTATTCCTTTTATATGGAGGTCTGAATATATTTGATGTACAACAAGTGATGTATGTTGTTAATGATATTTGTTGGTCTTGAGGCTGTGAAGCATAAGAAATAAGCTTATCTTACCGTGCGCGAAATATTTTTGAAGACAGTTTCATGTAGCACGCCTTGCATCACACTATTTACTGCAAACATTAGCAGCTCTCACAATTTCAGTCTGACAGGAACAGAATAAATTGGATGTGTGGGGCCACTTGGAAATCTTCAGGTTAGTATCACCGCCAAACGGACGCCTTTGTTGAACCCACAATACACTGAGATTAACACACATGGAACGACAGTCATTGTATGGCATTGTGATGGTTCCTTATGAGATTATTATTTTTGCCAAAAAAAAAAGAAGGCACGGGGTACTTGTTTGATGGATCTCCCAGAATAGCTTATGCATAATACTGGTATGAATAACATTTGAGAACCTTCTCACATAAATGTTTCTCACTCATTGGTGCAGTTAAGCGTTATTTCATTGGAAACATTACCTCGTGCTCATCCAGCTTGAAGAACTTGTAAGTTATATGAGATGTTCATACACATATTTCTCTTCAGTACCATCTTTTATGTCACCCATAGATCAGATGTTTGGATGAGATGATGCAGTCTTCAGTAACTGGCTACTGCATAGTGAGTAGAAGATTCACGTTTCTGATTGACGCAAGATAAGTATTTCTTCATGAATTTCTTTCTTGTAATAACAGTATTGGAAATTACTCATAATTTGAATTGCATTATTGAGAATTTTTCAACGTATTACCCTTTTTATACTCTTTTATTTGTCATAGTTCTTCGAATTTAAGAATTTTTACATCTTGAAACAAAAGTTTCGTAGTTTTCAAAAGTATTTGTTCTGTTTTAAATATTATATTTTTGATGATTTCTGTCTTATTATAATAAGAACTATAAAAATGTTGTAAAATGTATGTCATAATAATTGTACCGTAATAATTGTACCGGTGACTCACAGAAGCAGTTGATAAATAAGACTTACAAAAAGTGATTAATAAATGGTATTTTTTGTTTCTGGTCTGATAAGAGAGGAAACAGGTCAATCCAGTCATAGTTATAATACATAATGTGTTTTCTCCTACAGTTGGACCTAAAACTCTGGTTTAGAACAGTACTGACTTATTCCCTGTTCAGCTTAGGAACAGCCAAACTTGAGAGTAAAAATTCTTGATTGTTAGTATTCTTCTTATTCGTTTCATATTCATGGTCAGTACAAAACTAGTCACTGGATAATGAAATTGCGTAAGGTCCATGTATCAACAGAGGTTTGCAATATGGGAGCCTTCAGCTCTGACACTGCGAAAGACACTGAGAAAAGCTGAAAAGGTAATACTCTCAATAATTTTCATAATTCTCTACTTTTTTGTATATTTAGGGGGTGTGGTGGAAAAAAAGAGCTTTTTGTGTCTCGTCTCTGTCAATATACTTCAACTTTAATTTGGCATGTTTTTGTATTTTTATGGAAACATTTGAGATACATTATGTTTAAGGTTGTTCATAACAGATTAATAACAATGCATACGTAGCTGTAACGTTGGTGCTACTATTCAGTTGCAGAGTGAACAATCATGTAAGATTTTTATTGTTTTTTGCAAAAATTGTGCAGTTACAAAAAATTACAAAACGTACGTATAAAAATGAATTAAAATTTCTTTTGGTACGGAATTTGTGAGCAATAACGTTGAAACTGTTGATAAACAACGGACACATAATAACACATGTATGCAGTTATTAATTCGAAGTCTTTGATTAAATGTAAGCTAAAACGTTCCTGATGTTTTAAGATTACAACCAACCAGAAGTTAATGTGTATCGATGAGGGACCACTGGCCTAAAACAGATCAGTCAGACCGCACTTCCAGATGGCGTCGTCGGAACTCTGGTCTTCTAACTGGAAAAGACGAAAATTTTCATTAGTAGACTCAGCTGTCATTGCCGAGAATCGTAAAAGAATGTTATATGATGAAATTATTTGGAAGAGAAAGGAAGACTTATAGTAAAATAAATCGTGAAAAAAATTTCGAGCTTGAAAACTTGCAAGCAAGTGAGCAGATTATGCTTTTAGGAACTGGTATACAATAGGAAAGTTATTAAACTGAATAGAATTTGGTTCACGTAATGCAAACGCTTCACTTGTTCAACCTCTATCTGTAATATCATGCCGAGAGACGAAGGAAAGCGAGTCTAGACTGGCTGAGATGTAAGGTAACGGAAAGTTGTGTGTCATACATTGTAGCAGTAACTTTGTATTAAAATTAATTTCTTTAGTCACCTATTTATTGGTGATTCAACATGTTACGCCCATTTTAGTTTCTATTACAAGTCGTTTGAAATGTAATCCATTATTGTACGACGGCTGTCTGTGAATGAATTCCCGCCACAGCTTGGCGCGGCGAGTAATTGAGTGATTTCAGCACAGCATTGCCCCGGCTCGGTAGAATTCTGGTAGTGCCGCAAAACGGTGACTCAGCTCTTATTTGCGTCGTAACCCAAATGGCCGCTGTTGTCGAAAATCCCGCAGTCTGTGAATTACGTGCTGTAATCCACTTTTGTGTGTGAAATAACATGAAACTGTAGGCATTGATTTTCCACCTTGTCCAGCACGTGCTGAGAACACTATGAGCTAATGCTCTGTACTAAAATTGTGCTGTTTGTTTCGAGATTGTCGGACGAACATCCATGATGAAGAAAAAAGCGGACCACCGTCCTTTGTGACACATGAACTTCTTGCAAATTTTTGACAGGGCCGACGGAAATCGGCAGTTTACGAGTAAACAATGATCAGTCAGTTTCTTTCACATATTATGGACAATGCTGTATGAACTTGTGATTTATAATATCAGTTATAGCAAATTTTGAGCACTATGGGTCCCAGAGCTTATGAATGTTGTCCAAAAACGAATGGGTTGGAAGATGCATTAACGTTTCCTAGGCAGTACAACACGAGAGGGGATGAACTCCTCCTTCACACTCTGGCAGGTAGGTATGTCAATGTGGAGACAAAAAAAAAAAAAAAAAAAAAAAAAAAAAAAAAACGGAATGGTGCCACAATAGCTTGCCATTTGCGGCCAAATGTCAAATATTTGTGCACGAAAAGTGATGGCATATTCTTGTTTGGACAGAAAGGGAGTAGTCCTTGCAGTTTTATTGAAGGAAATACTACAATTACCTCTGAATTTTAATGCGAAATCCTAAACAAAGTCTTGAACAAATGCTGTGAGATGTGGAAGTTGGCACGATAACGCCAGGTCATATACTGTGGCACGCACAGAGACGTTGTTTAAGAATTACAAGCGGGAAATGTACGAACATCCTCCGAGCAGCTTTGATTTGCCATGCAGTGATTTTAACCTGTTTCCGAAGTTGAAAAAATTAATACGGTCACAGCAGTGTGGCGATGATGACGAATTACAGGGGAATGGTAAAGCATGGCTTAGCTCACAAGCGACTTAATTCTACAGCAACAACATTGAAAAACAAGTACTTTAATGAAGGAGGCAACTGTGTAGATAAGTAACTGATAGCTGTGCTCTTACGTTAGACACATTAGCCCTAGCAATACCAGCACATTTTCTATAATGTGTAATAACAGGTGGTAAACTTTATTTCTCCACCAAAATGATAAAAACTAATAAATTTTGTTAATTGTCGTTAACTTTTATTAACAAAGTACTTCTCATATAGTTATAGATATATAAGTGGATCCCAAAACTTTTAAATATCTGTTAGCACAATCTTAGCAGTACCAACGCATTTTCCGTAGTGTATACACCAAGAGTACATGTACTTTATAATCAGCGCAAAAAAAATCAAGACATACTTATTTCGTTAATTGCCGTTAACTTTCATTCACAACAATTTTTTTAAAAATATTCATATGTGTAAGAAGATAGTGAGGCTCGGAATATGAATATGGTATTTTTTTGCGAAAAGTCGCAGTCACTACTAAGACTTAAATTTTGGGGAAGTTTTACTGAAAGAGTTAAAACAATTACTGAATCTGCTATAACAAATTATTAAACAAAATGAATATTTCTTCAGAGTTTTATGACATGAAGAACAAGACGAGATAACAATACACTTTGTGTTCAAAATGATCCGGACACCCCCAAAAACAAACGTTTTTCACTTTAGGTTCATTGTGCTGCCATCTACTGCCAGGTACTCCGAATCAGCGACCTCAGTAGCCATTAGACATCGTGGGAGAGCAGAATGGGGCGCTCCACGGAATTCAAGGACTTCGAACGTGGCCAGGTGATTGGGGGTCACTTGTGTCATACGCCTGTATGCGAGATTTCCACACCCCTAAACATCCCTAGGTCCACTGTTTCCATTGTAATAAGTGGAGACGTGAAGGGACACGTACAGCACATAATCGTACAGGCCGACCTCGTTTGTTGACTGACAGAGAACGCCGACAGTTGAAGAGGGTCGTAATGTGTAATAGGCAGATATCTATCCAGACTATCAAACAGGAATTCCAAACTGCACCCGAATCCACTGCAAGTACTACGACAGATAGAGGGAGGTAAGAAAACTTGGATTTCATGATCGAGCGGTAAATCCCAAACGACGCCTCACTTGGTGTAAGGAGTGTAAACATTGGACGATTGAACAGTGGACAAACGTTGTGTGGAGTGACGAATCACGGTATGCGATGTGGCGATCCGATGGCAGGGTGTGGGTATGGCGAATACCCGGTGAACGTCATCTGCCAGCGTGTGTAGTGCCAACAGCAAAATTCGGAGGCAGTGGCGTTATGTTGTGGTCGTGTTTTTCATGGAAGGGGCTTGCACCTCTGGTTGTTTTCTGTGGCACTATCCCAGCATAGGCCTACATTGATGTTTTAAGTACTCTCTTGCTTCCAACTGTTGACAAGCAGTTCTGGGATGGCGATTGCATCTTTCAGCATATTCATAATGCACGGCCTGTGGCAGAGTGGTTACACGACAAACACAACCCCTATAATTGACTGGCCTGCTCAGAGTCCTGACCTGAATCCTATAGAACACCTTTGGGATGTTTTGGAACGCCGACCTCGGGCCAGGCCTCACTGACCGACATCGATAGCTCTCCTCAGTGCAGCACTCCACGAAGAATGGGCTGCCATTCCCCAAGAAGCATTCCAGCACCAGACTGAATGTGTGCCTGCGAGTGTGGAAGGTGTCATCATGGCTAAGGGTGGGCCAACACCATACTGAATTCCAGTATTACCGATGGAGGGCGCCACGAACTTGTAAGTCATTTTCAGTCATGTTTCCGAATACTTTTGATCACATAGTGTATTTTCGGAAAGTGGGCATGAAGTAATTCCCTCTCCCACTCCCCTCTCTGGTACTGCAAGGATTAAAAATAAACGTAAATGTAATATCGTTTTATTAAATATGAATAAAACTTACCTTCCACATTGTCCTCGCACAAATTATGGTAGTAAGGTTATTATTTAGCAAATTAGTTTGGTTAATACAATCTTCACGACAAAGTAGAATAAAATTAGTGGAAATCCATCGCCGACTAAAGAAACAAAACTAAATGCCAGTACTAAAATTTAACACTTGTAGTACATGTTTAAAATGTCATACCAGCCACTAGCCCTGAATTCTAAGAAACAAGGCCTTTTGCTAATCTCGTCGGTACAAGGAAGCTGCTAACCGCATCTTCGTAAGTCTAGGCAGGCAACGATCATTCTGGTTCTAAGACTAATCTCTACGTTCTTCTTGTAACAACATTGAGCTAGGCAACGAATAAATATTGAAAATATTTACAACATAAGTAAATTTGTTGTTTAATACTTCCTAATTACATAGAGGAATTGCTGCATAACGAGGACTTCTGCACTGTCGTTCGATCCAAGTCAGATAACACTCGAGGCTTCGCGTTGCCAGTTGTGTTAGCTGCGTTGAGGAGAAAGGCATCTTGCGATATTTAGAACACCAGCCTCAACCGTGGGAGCGGTGGAATGATTTGTAGGAGGCTGTTGACCTTTGGATAGCTATGAACTCGCGCCTAGGTGTTCTGTGATTTGTTAATCAATTATTAATCTACTATATGGGATATACGTGTACCAAAATGAGTTTCACTTCCATGAGATGACGTATGATATTACGAGGGCTTATTCAGAAGTAATGCTTCCGAATTTTTAATGTAAAAACTCTCAAAACTTTTTAAATAAAACAAACTTTATTAATGTTCAACATCTTTACTCTGCACGTCTAAATACAGGGTTATTACAAATGATTGAAGCGATTTCACAGCTCTACAATAACTTTATTATTTGAGATATTTTCACAATGCTTTGCACACACATACAAAAACTCAAAAAGTTTTTTTAGGCATTCAGAAATGTTAGATATGTGCCCCTTTAGTGATTCGGCAGACATCAAGCCGATAATCAAGTTCCTCCCACACTCGGCGCAGCATGTCCCCATCAATGAGTTCGAAAGCATCGTTGATGCGAGCTCGCAGTTCTGGCACGTTTCTTGGTAGAGGAGGTTTAAACACTGAATCTTTCACATAACCCCACAGAAAGAAATCGCATGGGGTTAAGTCGGGAGAGCGTGGAGGCCGTGACATGAATTGCTGATCATGATCTCCACCACGACCGATGCCTCGGTTTTCCAATCTCCTGTTTAAGAAATGCCGAACATCATGATGGAAGTGCGGTGGAGTACCATCCTGTTGAAAGATGAAGTCGGCGCTGTCGGTCTCCAGTTGTGGCATGAGCCAATTTTCCAGCATGTCCAGATACACGTGTCCTGTAACGTTTCTTTCGCAGAAGAAAAAGGGGACCGTAAACTTAAAACCGTGAGATTGCACTAAACACGTTAACTTTTGGTGAATTGCGAATTTTCTGCACGATTGCGTGAGGATTCTCTACCGCACAGATTCGCACATTGTGTCTGTTCAATTCACCATTAAGAAAAAATGTTGCTTCATCACTGAAAACAAGTTTCGCACTGAACGCATCCTCTTCCATGAGCTGTTGCAACCGCGCCCAAAATTCAAAGCGTTTGACTTTGTCATCGGGTGTCAGGGTTTGTAGCAATTGTAGACGGTAAGGCTTCTGCTTTAGCCTTTTCCATAAGATTTTCCAAACCGTCGGCTGTGGTACGTTTAGCTCCCTGCTTGCTTTATTCGTCGACTTCCGCGGGCTACGCGTGAAACTTGCCCGCACGCGTTGAACCGTTTCTTCGCACACTGCAGGCCGACCCGTTGATTTCCCCTTACAGAGGCATCCAGAAGCTTTAAACTGCGCATACCATCGCCGAATGGAGTTAGCAGTTGGTGGATCTTTGTTGAACTTCGTCCTGAAGTGTCGTTGCACTGTTATGACTGACTGATGTGAGTGCATTTCAAGCACGACATACGCTTTCTCGGCTCCTGTCGCCATTTTGTCTGACTGCGCTCTCGAGCGCTCTGGCGGCAGAACCCTGAAGTGCGGCTTCAGCCGAACAAAACTTTATGAGTTTTTCTACGTATGTGTAGTGTGTCGTGACCATATGTTAATGAATGGAGCTACAGTGAATTTATGAAATCGCTTCAATGATTTGTAATAGCCCTGTACTTAGTTCTGAACATAATCATTCTGGCGACGAACACATTTCTCCTAACGAGAGACGAGTTTGTTGATACCATCGCTGTAGGATGACTGACTTGTTTACGGGGCTGCAACCTGTCACTATCAAAGAGGAGTCCTCGAAAGTGTCGTTTAAGTTTTGGAAACAGATTAAAATCGGATGGCACCAAGTCGACACTCTATGGGGGACAATCTATGGCAGTGAACCCAAGGCAAATATCACAGCGTTCGTGAATGGTCTGATATTGTCATCAGGCAGAGGGAGTCCCATTTGCGGACTAAGTTTTCTGCAGTTTGAAACTCTGTTGCAGCAAGATGTTTGTCAAGCACCGACACACAACAGATAATGAATCGCTACACCAGAAAATTATGAATGTAACGTAATGAAATTTCATTAATACATTGTCTAGGTAATATTTTAAGGGATTGACATTACAAAATCAAAAGTTCATGTAAGTACGAGATAAGCAATTTCAAATGTAAGCTGCGGGTGCATTGATAGCCGGCGTATCCGCCAGAATATTGAATGCAAACATGCATGCATTTCGTTCTACAGCTGCCAGCTGGATGGAGCTCCATGCCAACTGCACTTGATCGGTCAGTACATGGTCGATTACTTCTGTTTGTGGATGACGTTGGAGGTGTCGTCCGATGATGTCCCATATGTACTCTATTGGAAACAGCTCTGGTAATCGAGTAGGCCAAGGCAACGTGTCGACACTCAGGAGGGCATGTTGGTTACTAAACCGGTAAGTGGCCGAGCGTTGTCCTGTTGGAAAATACCCCTGAATTGCTATTCATGAATGGCATCATAATATGTCGAATCAGCAGATTGACGTACAAATTAGCAGTGAGGCTGTGTGGGATAACCCAGAGAGTGCTCCTGCTGTCATAAATAATCGCACCCCAGAGCATAACTCCAGGTGCAAGTCCCGTGTGTCTAGCACAGAGACAGGTTATTTGCAGGCGCTCGGCTGGTCTCCTTCTAACCAACACACACCCATCAATGACACCGAGGCAGGACCATCTTCCATCAGAAAATACAACAGACCTCTACCCAGCCCTCCAATGAGCTCTCGCTTAATAGCACCTAAGTCGCAAATGGCAGTGGTTTCGGATATATTGAATGCATGCTACAGGGCATCTGGCTCGGACCTGTTCTTCAACTGACCGATTTGTAACAGTTCGTTATGTCACTGTGGTTGCAACTGCTGCTCAAATTCCTACTGCAGACGTAGTGCAGTGCGTCCCAGCCATATGCTGAATACAATGGTCTTCCCTCTCGGTAATGCAACAGCTCCCAGTACCTTAGTGAATGGAATCCGACTCGACTTACAGTCTAACCCGGGACCTCATGGCTCTGAGGCATCATGCTAACCCGTAGACCACGAGCAGCGGACTTCCAGTTAGATCCAAGCATGGTCTGTTATGAGACAGAATTGATGGCTCTAATCTTTTCGTGTTAAATATGATTATAATTTGTGAACTATCACATAACCTGGCGGCTTCCTATTAGCTGATTACGTCTGCATAGCGAGTATCAGTAAGGATGCTCATACCATCAAGACATTCAGTCATTCTGGAACACCAGGTTATAGATGGATGTACTATAGATGGATGTACTGTCGTTAGGGATTTGTTGCCTCCTTTTCTTTATAGCTGCACGCTGGAGTCGAGGAAATCAGTATCGAATTACATTTGATTCTGTTCTGCAGTAAGACATTAAGAAGGTATCTATAATTTTGAATTACATTTCATTGAGCTTATTGGTCTTAACATTAATTGAGGCTACACATAATGAAACACTTTTTTTAACACTGTTTAGGTCCTACCTTTAAGCAAGTTAATAAATGCAATTTATGTCACTCACACGCGTTTTTACTAAATTAACTGAAGCATCTTCAGTGGCAACGTGTGTTGCTGTGACACTACAAACGTCCCTGCTGCTCTGGTGGTGAAGCAATTTTTCAACTTCCACTGTCAACTGGAAGCCGAAGATCAGTTTGACCAACAGAATTGCACGCACGCTTGCGAAGCTACACCAACAGAAGGATACTGAAGAGGTTTCAACAAGGCGGTACGCATATGACAAAATTTAGGTTGTACTTGTTCAGTTGCACATGGACATATCCCCAAAAGCATTCATATAACATTACTAGCAAATGTCGACTGATGGACCAACAACAGTGCAGATCTTAATGAAATATATTCACTCAGCCTGAACAACATTCTTATTTTTTTATAATATTAGGTTTTTAAATATAAGGACGTTATTTTGCAGAAAAGCATTTCGTAAGTGGCCATCCTGTACTCAGCTGTAACTTATTAGTGTATTCATCTTACTTAACTTGTTGTCTGTGACAGATAGCGTAGGTGATTAGTAAGGAAAGGTGATACAATCTCTGGGGTGCACGTTAATTTTTCATCATCCATTACATCGCACAGAAACTACTACCTCTCGTGGAAATTTAAAAAAAAGTAACACTTTTATTACTGAAGTCGTGATTTCTGTCTGGATGTAATGAGCGAATTTGGAAACTGAGAAGTTGCTGGCTCGAATCCAGGTTGAACCACGGGAAGTTTTCAGTCTGCCTTCACCTATTTATGATGTGACGATTCGCCAGGAGCGAATTTAAATGGACATGTTGATGAGAGGAGGAGTGGGAAAGACAGAAGTCATGGTGGGTAGAGTTATGGAGAAAGAAATGCAGCAGGACACAAGATTGCAGAATACGCTGTATCTTTTGACCTAATGATCGCCAATACCTACTTCAATCGTAGAAGAGAACAACTTACAACGTACAGGAGCGGAGACCATAAAAGTCAGTTGGACTACTTGTTGTCCAGAAGGAAACACATAAAGGAATTAAAGAATTCCAAGGTTATATACGGTGAAAGTGTGGCTGCGTAATACAAACTCGTAGTGGCAGATTATGAAATGGTAGTGGGAAAAGACGTAAATGTATCAACCGAGGAGAGTAAAGAATAAAGTGGTGGAAACTGAAAGAAGAGGTGTTGCGAGAAAAATTCAAGGAAACAGTGTTAAGAGAAGTGAAAATACCAGAGGATGTACAGGAATGGTAGATTTATAGTAGCAATGTAATTACAGTAGGTGGAAGAGAAGTTCTGGGTGTAAAAACAGGAAAGGGACCACCAGAAGATAAGGAGGCACGGTGGTGAAATGAGGAGGTTCAGAAAGCAATAAAAGTGAAGAAAGATGCAAAAAAACAATGGGAATTAACAGGAATACAGGATGATAGGGAAGCCCACAAGACTGCAACAGGAAGGCAGGCAACTCCTACGGATTGCTAAACCAAGAGATAAAGCGACCAAGAACATGACATCAGTGAGGAAGCAAAGGTGGACTCAGGCGTAATATTACACGACATTGAGAAAATCCTGAATAGGTGGTGGGAGTACTTTGAGAGGCTATTGAATGAGGAAAATATACGAGAGAAGTATGAGGATGGCGGTATAAGTGAAGGAATGATCCAAAGTACACGTAGGGAAGACGCCGAACGCGTTATGAAGAAAATGAAAAATGGGAAGGGCCTGGGGACAGACCATATCCCAATACAAGCATGGAAAAGGCTTGGAGAACAGGGAACTGATATTCTCTGGGATCTAACGCAGAAGATCTGGAAGGGGGGAAGAATACCGCATGCGTGGAGACACAGTATACTGGTTCCCATATACAGGTTGACCCATTGATAGTGACAGGGCCAAATATCTCACGAAATAAGCATCAAACGAAAAAACTACAAAGAACGAGACTAGTTTAGCTTGAAGGGGGAAACCAGACGGCGCTATGGTTGGCCCGCTAGATGGCACTGCCGCAGGTCAAACGGATATCAACTGAGTTTTTTTAAATAGGAACCCCCTTTTTTATTACATATTCGTGTAGTACGTAAAGAAACATGAATGTTTTAGTTAGACCACTTTTTTCGCTTTGTGATAGATGGCGCTGTTATAGTGACAAACGTATAAGTACGTGGTATCACGTAACATTCCGCCAGTGTGGACGGTATTTGCTTCGTGATACATTACCCGTGTTAAAATGGACCGTTTACCAATTGCGGAAAAGGTAGCTATCGTGGTGATGTATGGCTATTGTGATCAAAATGCCCAACGGGCGTGTGCTATGTATGCTGCTCAGTATCATGGACGACATCATCCAAGTGTCTGGACCATTCGCCGCATAGTTACCTTATTTAAGGAAACAGAAAGTATTTAGCCACATGTGAAACGTCAACGACGACCTACGACAAATGATGATACCCAAGTAGGTGTTTTAGCTGCTGTCGCGGCTAATCCGCACACCAGTAGCAGACAAACAGCACGAGAATCGGGAATCTCAAAAACGTCGGTGTTGAGAATGCTACATCAACATCGATTGCGCCCGTACCATATTTCTATGTACCAGGAATTGCATGGCGACGACTTTGAACGTCGTGTACAGTTCTGCCACTGGGCACAAGAGAAATTACGGGACGATGACAGATTTTTTTCACGCGTTGTATTAAGCGAAGAAGCGTCGTTCGCCAATGGCGGTAACGTAAACCGGCATAATATGCACTACTGGGCAACGGAAAATCCACGATGGCTACGACAAGTGGAACATCAGCGACCTTGATGTATGGTGCGGCATTATGGGAGGAAGGATAATTGGCCCCCATTTTATCGATGGCAATCTAAATGATGCAATGTATGCTGATTACCTGCGTAATGTTCTACTGATGTTACTACTAGATGTTTCACTGCATGACAGAATGGCGATGTACTTCCAACATGATGGATGTCCGGCACATAGCTCTCGTGCGGTTGAAGTTGTATTGAATAGCATATTTCATGACAGGTGGATTGGTCGTCGAAGCACCATGGCCCGCACGTACACCGGATCTGATATCCACGGATGTCTTCCAGTGGGGAAAGTTGAAGGATATTTGCCATCGTGGTCCACCGAAGAGGAATGTCGTTACACGTATTGCCAAATGGGTTGAAGTTGACGGACATCATTTTGAGTATTTATTGCATTAATGTGGTATTTACAGATAATCACGCTGTAACAGCATGCGTTCTCACAAGTGATAAGTTCACAAAGATACGTCCATCACATTGGAACAACCGAAATGAAATGTTCAAACGTACCTACGTTCTGTATTTTAATTTAAAATACACTCCTGGAAATTGAAATAAGAACACCGTGAATTCACTGTCCCAGGAAGGGGAAACTTTATTGACACATTCCTGGGGTAAGATACATCACATGATCACATTGACAGAACCACAGGCACATAGACACAGGCAACAGAGCATGCACAATGTCGGCACTAGTACAGTGTATATACACCTTTCGCAGCAATGCAGGCTGCTATTCTCCCATGGAGACGATCGTAGAGATGCTGGATGTAGTCCTGTGCAACGGCTTGCCATGCCATTTCCACCTGGCGCCTCAGTTGGACCAGCGTTCGTGCTGGACGTGCAGACCGCGTGAGACGACGCTTCATCCAGTCCCAAACATGCTCAATGGGGGACAGATCCGGAGATCTTGCTGGCCAGGGTAGTTGACTTACACCTTCTAGAGCACGTTGGGTGGCACGGGATACATGCGGACGTGCATTGTCCTGTTGGAACAGCAAGTTCCCTTGCCGGTCTAGGAATGGTAGAACGATGGGTTCGATGACGGTTTGGATGTACCGTGCACTATTCAGTGTCCCTTCGACGATCACCAGTGGTGTACGGCCAGTGTAGGAGATCGCTCCCCACCCCATGATGCCGGGTGTTGGCCCTGTGTGCCTCGGTCGTATGCAGTCCTGATTGTGGCGCTCACCTGCACGGCGCCAAACACGCATACGACCATCATTGGCACCAAGGCAGAAGCGACTCTTATCGCTGAAGACGACACGTCTCCATTCGTCCCTCCATTCACGCCTGTCGCGACACCACTGGAGGCGGGCTGCACGATGTTGGGGCGTGAGCGGAAGACGGCCTAACGGTGTGCGGGACCGTAGCCCAGCTTCATGGAGACGGTTGCGAATGGTCCTCGCCGATACCCCAGGAGCAACAGTGTCCCTAATTTGCTGGGAAGTGGCGGTGCGGTCCCCTACGGCACTGCGTAGGATCCTACGGTCTTGGCGTGCATCCGTGCGTCGCTGCGGTCCGGTCCCAGGTCGACGGGCACGTGCACCTTCCGCCGACCACTGGCGACAACATCGATGTACTGTGGAGACCTCACGCCCCACGTGTTGAGCAATTCGGCGGTACGTCCACCCGGCCTCCCGCATGCCCACTATACGCCCTCGCTCAAAGTCCGTCAACTGCACATACGGTTAACGTCCACGCTGTCGCGGCATGCTACCAGTGTTAAAGACTGCGATGGAGCTCCGTATGCCACGGCAAACTGGCTGACACTGACGGCGGCGGTGCACAAATGCTGCGCAGCTAGCGCCATTCGACGGCCAACACCGCGGTTCCTGGTGTGTCCGCTGTGCCGTGCGTGTGATCATTGCTTGTACAGCCCTCTCGCAGTGTCCGGAGCAAGTATGGTGGGTCTGACACACCGGTGTCAATGTGTTCTTTTTTCCATTTCCAGGAGTGTACCTATGTGTTACCAACAGTTCGTCTAAAATTGTGAGCCATATGTTTGTGACTATTACAGCGCCATCTATCGCAAAGCGAAAAAAGTGGTCCAACTAGAACATTCATATTTCTTTACGTACTACACGAATATGTAATAAAAGATGGGGGCTCCTATTTAAAAAACGCAGCTGATATCCGTTTGACCTATGGCAGTGCCGTCTAGCGGGCCAACCATAGCGCCATCTGTTTTTCCCCTTCAAGCTAGACGAGTTTTGTACTTCGCAGTTTTTTAGTTTGACGCTTATTTAGTGAGATATTTGGCCCGGTCCCCATCAATGGACCACCCTGTTAAGGGAAAATTCGATATCCAAAAGTGTGGCAATTTATAGAGGGATAAAACTGATGTCCCACACAAAGAAGATCTGAGAAAGGATAACTGAGAAGAGGTTGCGTCTAGAACCTAAAGTAAGTGAAGAACAGTTTGGATTTATGCCTGGAAGAGGAACAACCGATGCAGTATTTGGACTAAGGTAACTGACGGCGAGGCACAGAGAAGTATAAGCCGAACTGCATATGGCCTTTATCGGTCTTGAGAAGGCATATGACAGAGTGCCGGTGCAAGAGTTATGGAGATGTCTGAGGAGTAAATGTCTGCCAGAAAAATATATCAGGGTGGTAGAAGACATGTATGAAGGAGCAATGACACAAGTCAGGAGTCGTGCCGGTGCAACAAAGGCATTTCCAGTGAGAGTAGGACTAAATCGGGATCCGCTCGCAGCCCATATCTCTTTCGCCTTGTCATGGATGTACCGGTCAAAGATGTGAAAAAAGAGGCAACGTGGAGCACGATGGTTGCCGATGGTGTTGTAATCTGTGAACCCACCCAGGAGGCACTTCAAGACAAATTTGAACAGTGGAGAAAAGCTCTAGAGGAAAGAGGAATTAGAATTAGCAGGGTGAAAACAGAGTATGTGTGTAGAAGGGATGCCAAATACCTACATATTAATCTGCAAGAAGAGCAACTGATGATGGTCAAGTAATTTAAATACCTAGCCTCTTCCATGCAAAGTGATGGAGGAATGGAGTCCGAAATACAGCACAGGATAAATAGTGGGTGGATGAACTGGAGGAAACTGAGCGGAGTACTGTGTGATAAGAAGGTTAGCTGTAGAATGAAAGGGAAGTTTTACAAGTCAGTGGTGAGGTCTGCGATGCTGTACAGCACAGAAACTTGGCCAATTACGAAAGCCGAAGAGAAAAAGATGTAAGTGGCAGAAATGAAAATGTTAACGAGGAAGCGTGGGGTGACACGAAACGATAGACTAAGGAATGAGTACATAAGGGGAGCAGTGAACGTGGGGCCCGTAAGGAAGAACATCCAACAAAGTATGCTAAGATGGTATGGACATGTGCAGAGAAGAGAAGAGTACTACGTGGGGAGAAGAGTTGAAGACCTAGAAATCGAAGGATCAAGGAAGAGGAAGACCGTACTGAGATTGAAAGACGAGGTAACAGAGGACCTTTTGGGGTAAGAATGGCTCAGAGAAGAGGCTCTGGACAGGCATTTTTGGAAGAGAAGGATCCGGCAAAGCAACGGCGACCAGACATGATGTGGGAAAAAGCTGAGATGATGATCATGATGATGATGATTTGCCATCAAGGTGAGATTCAGATCAGATAACGATCTTATCTCGTCACTTGGCGGCTTATATTCATTTTAGCCCTCCAGGGCATCATAAGGAATTGGTCAAGGTCATGCAGGGGAACAGCAACACACCCTAGGCAATTGAGAAAGATATATTCACTGCAGAGCTCGACACCATGTTGTCCTCCCCCACACACCTTAGCTAACTGGACTACTTGTATTCAAGGTCGTGACATATTTGGACACTGGTCATGTGATATAAAATTGTTAGGGAATTCCTAGACCAATGAAAGCACATTAAGGCGGTGGGATAAACCAAGGGCCAAAACATTTGAACTCCCCCTCTTCCATCTTATCATACTTATGCACTACTGGCCATTAAAATTACTACACCAAGAACAAATACAGATGATAAACGGGTATTCATTGGACAAATATATTATACTAGAACTGACATGTGATTATATTTTCACGCAATTTTGGTGCATAGATCCTGAGAAATCAGTACCCAGAACAACCACCTCTGGCCGTAATAACGGCCTTGATACGCCTGGGCATTTAGTCAAACAGAGCTTGGATGGCTTGTACAGCTACAGCTGCCCGTGCAGCTTCAACACGATACCACAGTTCATCAACAGTAGTGACTGGCATATTGTGACGAGGCAGTTGCTCAGCCACCATTGAACAGACGTTTTCAATTGCTGAGTGATCTAGATATTGTGCTGGCCAGGGCAGCAGTCGAACATTTTCTGTATCCAGAAAGGCCTGTACAGGACCTGCAACATTCGGTCGTACATTATCCTGCTGAAATGTAGGGTTTCGCAGTGATCGAATGAAGGGTAGAGCCACGGGTCGTAACACATCTGAAATGTAACGTCCACTGTTCACAGTGCCGTCAATGTGAACAAGAGGTGACCGAGACATGTAACCAATGGCACCCCATACCATCACGTCGGGTGACACGCCGGTATGACGATGAGGGATACACGCTTCCAATGTACTGCGATGTCGCCAAACACGGATGCGACCATCCTGATGCTGTAAGCAGAACCTGGATTCATCCGGAGAAATGACGTTTTGCCATTCGTGCACCCAGGTTCGTCGTTGACAACACCATCGCAGGCGCTCATGTCTGTAATGCAGCGTCAAGGGTAACCGCAGCCATGGTCTCCGAGCAGATAGTCCTTGCTGCTGCAAACGTCATCGAACTGTTCGTGCAGATGGTTATTGTCTTGCAAACGTCCCCATCTATTGACTTAGGGATCGAGACGTGGCTGCACGATACGTTACAGCCACGCGGATAAGATGCCTGTCATCTCGACTGCTAGTGATACGAGGCTGTTAGGATCCAGCACGGCGTTTCATATTACCCTTCTGATTCCATATGCTAATCACAGTCATTGGATCTCGACCAACGAGAGCAGCAATGTCGCGATACGATAAATAGCAATCGCGATAGGCTACAATCCGACCTTTATCAAAGTCGGAAACGTGATGGTACGCATTTCTCCTCCTTACACTATGCAGCACAACAACGTTTCACCAGGCAACGCCGGTCAACTGCTGTTTGTGTATGAGAAATCGGTTGGAAAGTTTCCCCATGTCAGCTCGTTGTAGGTGTCGCCACCGGCGCCAACCTTGTGTGAATGGTCTGAAAAGCTTATCATTTGCATATCACAGCATCTCCTTCCTGTCGGTTAAATTTCGCGTCTGCAGCACATCTTCGTGGTCTAGCAACTTTAATAGCCATTAGTGTGACTAGATCACCTTCCTAGGTCCAAGTAGCGTTGAAAGAGTATGGGGTTTGTTATAAGCAAATTACTGTCAAGGATAATTCTGAAGTGGCAGGTTTTGGAAATAAACTAATAATTTATTCTATTTCTTTTTTGCAATATATTGTTTACTGTTCTTTCTTCTCTTTTTCTTTTTACAATTCTATTCATTATAAATATAGTATATTTTTATATACAATAATTTGATTTTTACTAACAATTTTTACAGTCATTTATTGTTTACACAGTAGGGTTCTGTTACAAGTCTTTTTTTCAATAGTTTTCAATTCTTTGTGTATTTACACATACATATACAGGGTGTTTCAAAAATGACAGGTATATTTGAAACGTCAATAAAACCTAAACGAGCAGCGATAGAAATACACCGTTTGTTGCAATATGCTTGGGACAACAGTACATTTTCAGGCGGACAAACTTTCGAAATTACAGTAGTTACAATTTTCAACAACAGATGGCGCTGCAAGTGATGTGAAAGATATAGAGGACAACGCCGTCTGTGGGTGCGCCATTCTGTACGTCGTCTTTCTGCTGTAAGCGTGTGCTGTTCAGAACGTGCAAGTGTGCTGTAGACAACATGGTTTATTCCTTAGAACAGAGGATTTTTCTGGTGTTGGAATTCCACCGCCTAGAACACAGTGTTGTTGCAACAAGACGAAGTTTTCAACGGAGGTTTAATGTAACCAAAGGACCGAAAAGCGATACAATAAAGGATCTGTTTGCAAAATTTCAACGGACTGGGAACGTGACGGATGAACGTGCTGGAAAGGTAGGGCGACCGCGTGCGGACACCACAGAGGGCAACGCGCAGCTAGTGCAGCAGGTGATCCAACAGCGGCCTCGGGTTTCCGTTCGCCGTGTTGCAGCTGCGGTCCAAATGACGCCAACGTCCACGTATCGTCTCATGCGACAGAGTTTACACCTCTATCCATACAAAATCAAACGCGGCAACCCCTCAGCGCCGCTACCATTGCTGCACGAGAGACATTCGCTAACGATATAGTGCACAGGATTGATGACGGCGATATGCATGTGGGCAGCATTTGGTTTACTGACGAAGCTTATTTTTACCTGGACGGCTTCGTCAATAAACAGAACTGGCGCATATGGGGAACTGAAAAGCCCCATGTTGCAGTCCCATCGTCCCTGCATCCTCAAAAAGTACTGGTCTGGGCCGCCATTTCTTCCAAAGGAATCATTGGCCCATTTTTCAGATCCGAAACGATTACTGCATCACGCTATCTGGACATTATTCGTGAATTTGTTGCCTTACAAACTGCCTTAGACGACACTGCGAACACCTCGTGGTTTATGCAAGATGGTGCCCGGTCACATCGCACGGCCGACGTCTTTAATTTCCTGAATGAATATTTCGATGATCGTGTGATTGCTTTGGGCTATCCGAAACATACAGAAGGCGGCGTGGATTGGCTTCCCTATTCGCCAGACATGAACCCCTGTGACTTCTTTCTGTGGGGACACTTGAAAGACCAGGTGTACCGCCAGAATCCAGAAACAATTGAACAGCTGAAGCAGTACATCTCATGTGCATGTGAAGCCATTCCGCCAGACACGTTGTCAAAGGTTTCGGGTAATTTCATTCAGAGACTACGCCATATTATTGCTACGAATGGTAGATATGTGGAAAATATCGTACTATAGAGTTTCCCAGACCGCAGCGCCATCTGTTGTTGAAAATTGTAACTACTGTAATTTCGAAAGTTTGTCTGCCTGAAAATGTACTGTTGTCCCAAGCATATTGCAACAAACGGTGTATTTCTATCGCTGCTCGTTTAGTTTTTATTGCCGTTTCAAATATACCGGTCATTTTTGAAACACCCTGTACATAGATCTTATTCACAAAAACTTTTTTCTGAAGACTTATGACTATCAGGTACAATAGGAAGAAAAAAGAACTGCATTTACCGTAATCTGCCTGTATACATTTTCATCATTTTCTTTCTTTCATCAAGTTACATGTACACTATTTGCGTTACTGATCGCTCCTTTCTACTCATATTTCAATCATTGCTCTTCCTACATGCAGTATATAATGGGAAATGAGACTAGCACATTAGGTGAAGAAAAACCACACACACACACACAGTGTGTGTGTGGCTTTTCTTCACCTAATGTGCTAGTCTCATTTCCCATTATATACTGTGTGTAGGAAGAGCAATGATTGAAATATGAGTGTATATATATATATATATATATATATATATATATATATATATATATATATATAAGTGGTTCATGTAAGCAAAGTCGTATTTATACATCTACTATTTACGAAATACCTCATGATCCCTTGCTCTGACGTATCATATGCAGAGTTGTGCCAATGCTTTCAACTAGGCACCTCGTGTTACCTGCATTCGTGAGAGCCTTTGAGGCACTTATTGGTGACTTCCGCATCTATAGAGAATGCATTCTTATCAGATCTGAGCCCCACAATCTCCACAGTTTACAACCCATTCGTCTCGTCTTTTATCAGGCCAATAAGTTTCGAGATTTGAGATGTTATTTTTATATTATTATTGGCTGCATTCACAGACAATTCATATGTTTCGAAATTGTACTTAATTACCTGATATGACTCACAGGCCTTTGCACATTAGATGAAACTGTTTGCATCCATGTAAAGTGATCCGCGAAGTTTGGCTTCACAAACTCGTGGTGAAAGCTGTGCATGTGGTGTAGAACACATATACGAGTGAAGACAGGCTTCGTGAAGTCCACTGAAGCGTTGGCCATCACTACAGTGAATAGTCCTTCACTGAAGATGGTGGTCTGCTCGTATTTTGCCCTGTCCATGTAATCTCTCGAGGCATAACGCCAATCACACTGGTAAACTAAACGAATTTCGCGGTATTCTGTAACATTTCATGTATTTTTCTGAAAACTGTGCTTTTCATTAACTTGTAAAAATCTTTTTCTGAGTCACACATTGCGAGAGCCCTCTATTCAGTGTAAATGAAAGTGTACTCTTTCAAACAACAACGCTAACTAAAGGGGATTTCACAGGTGATACTAAGAAGTTGGTTCCCCAACCTGACACGTAGGTGGAGGTTTCGTGCTACAGAAATAGTAGCAAGTCCCGGTCATCATCATGCAAGTGGGTGGGATATGCCAGTTATACCTCCACACTACATTCCTCACCAGCACTCTCACCCACATCATAGATCGACGACCTTAAACTGACGATTTCCCCCTCAGGCGGCGGTTGGAGCCCTCTAAAAGGCATACTTTGTGGCATGGCGTACCCATAGAAGTTGTTTATATCCAGGTAAGCATGTAACATCAGTTGTTAGTTGGCCTGTAATTCTCCTCATTGGTTATTTGCCTTGACAGAACTGTGCACACAGTAGCAAATTCCCCCGATGCATCATGCGTGCAAAGAAGAGCATCATGTCAACATCAGTCGAAAATTCAATGCTGATATGTGCCTTTCTGAATATTATGTTTCAATAAAGCCCTGGTACAGTGAAATAGAAGGCGGCATCCAATTTTTATGCTCCCAGGCTTATACTCCAGAACTTATTGAATATGACCAGGAACAGGTATACGAAATCATGCCAATCATAATGCGGATCTATTACATCAGTGCCTGTTATTTTACTGGAGAATGCAGGTTATGTCAGGCAATGTGGTTTCGTAGAGCCTCTCCTTCAAGTCTAGGTATTCATGCGGAAGAGTTTTCACAGTTTGAAACTATACATCATTAGGGTGTGTGGCACTGGTGATATGCATATCCTTCTGATGCATTATCCCAGAAAGTTACTGAAGAGATGCATGTGTGAAATGAAGCAAATCAAGGACACAGACCATTATCCTCAGCATGACTCTCTCAGAAAAAATGTTATCAACACAGGACAGGGATGATACTGACCGTATCACTCTTCAACCCAAAATCACCCACGTGTTAAAAGAGAATGTGAACACCATACTTCCTCAAATTGGGTAATAAATGGATATGTGCTGTGGGAGTTGGTACAAGTTTCATGTTATGTTTGCTGTGCCGCAAAACTTTCCCATTAGATGAAAATGGTCACTATGTGGAGTTCTCACTTCACTATCCAATGGCAGCACTACTTGTACAAAGTATCATTCTAATGCAAATCGATCATGAGGACGGTGCTCCAATAAATCACATTAACCCCTGATGCAAGTTTTACGAGCTCAGACAGTCTATTTGTACAAAGTATCATTCTAATGCGAATCGGACATGAGGACGTTGTTGCAATAAATCCCATTAACCCCTCATGCAAGTTTTACGAGCTCAGACAGCAAATATCTTGCAGGATTATTCCCAACATAAGATTCGAATTGATTGCAAATAAATCATAGAAGCATGCAGCTTGATCTGCCATCACATATGATATTGCTGTTCTGCAATGAAGAATGGGAGGCAGAGGGGTCGCCTTCACAGCATACCATAGGAGCTAGATGCACTCAATGTGATTCTAGGCGCTACAGTTTGGAACCGCGCGACCGCTACGGTCGCAGGTTCGAATCCTGCCTCGGGCATGGGCGTGTGTGATGTCCTTAGGTTAGTTAGGTTTATGTAGTTCTAAGTTTTAGGGGACTGATGACCTCAGAAGTTAAGTCCCATAGTGCTCAGAGCCATTTGCACCATTTTTTTGCACTCGATGTAATCAATTATTTAAAATGACAGTCACAATCGCATTATTTATTTTGCCGGGAACCGGTTTCAACCCGCGATGGGGTCAGCTTCAGGGCAATTTACACCATTTGGTCGTCCGCTGGAGTCGTCACCATGCCTGTGCACGGTTGATAACCGGCAAAATAAATAATGCGATTGTGACTGTCTTTTTCAATAATTGGTTATAAGTAAATTAATCGCTGACTCCATACAACTATGTTGTCCAAAAATTTATGCACTCGATGTAAATGACAAGCGACATTGCTCATGGTGGTGTGCATTATTAACTTTTAAGAAGTTTTTATCCTCAAAAGGCATTTCCACAGGCCCAACTTCCTGCACTGAGGAATCAATGAGGCACCTTTCAGGATACTTATTCTCTGTAAATGAGTTCAGGCATCTTTGAAAAAGATACCGGATGGTTTTAATCCACACATACTGTTACCTCTCACCCTCAGAGTATAGCAACAGGTCTCCTGTAGAGGGTCTTGAGTGGCTAAATTGGCAAAATGACCAACCATTTTATGTTTGACTCTTTTGTTGTGCACCGTGTGCTGATGTTGTCTTTATTTTATGGTTTATAAACATCCATGGTGGGGAAGTGAACTGAAAAATCATGGTTCTGCCTCTCGAATTTTGGTAGGTCCTGCAGTTTTATTGGGAATAAGACGTTTTGGAAATAATAACGACTGCAGTCATCAGAATTACACATTTACTTGCGCCCTGTGAATCTTTCTGATCATTTCTATTGCTAGCCAGAATCGACCTTTCTAGCAGTATACTTCCTCTCGATTCTGGATGTTAACACAACAGCATTTAGCAGCAATATCTTTCAGAAGGTGGATGTAACTATATCCCCCAGTAAGTGGATCAAAAGCATGTGACTGCATCTGGAGGTGGAGAATACAGCTCTTCACGTTACTGGATCTTCTTTCCTGTGTTTCATAAATGATCCAGTATTACACTCTCGGTAAGGGTTCTGAACCACTCTGCAATCTATCAACTTAACGATATCACACCATCAGCCACCACAGATTTTGACAATGTTCCTCCACAGCAACATCACTGCTATCTTTTGGGATAGGTTGAGGGGGGGGGGATGTGAGTCAGTTCACAGTTAAGAACATTCGAGTCACCAGCGTGGGCGATGTGTTCCTGTCCCCAAATGTGCCAGCAACCATGGAACAGACAAATGCAACTATGCGACTTTCTTGGTGATGCATAACAGCGTGGGCAGGGGTTCTGGTGCAAAGACAGTGTCGTGATGATCTCTGGTGAGGTTGGCGATGTTTGTGGTAGGAGCCAGACCATAGTGATTGTGGCCCAGACCATGGAAAATTGGTTGGAGTTGTGATCCCATGCCACAGACTGGCCTGGTGCGACGATGGCCTGGGCTGCATCACAGATGGTGGTCTAGGTTTCTTCACATTTGGCCACAGGTACATCCATGATGAATGAGCAGACTGGTGCAAGTTTGGCTGCAGGTGCATTATCATTGATGATGGATCAAGTGGCTGCATGTCCGGACATCGGTACATCATTGACGATTTGCCAAGTTGTGGGTACATCATTGCAGCGATAGGTTGGGCAGCTGCATCTGAATCAGTCTGTGGTACCTTATTAGTAACTTTCTGCAGCATTATTCGGTTCAGATCTGTCTATGTGTTGACAGTTACTTGACTCATTTCATCGAGTGCACCTAGAGAAAACAACAATACATCACATTAATAATCCATGCATGCAGGTGTGTTGTGTGTTATTACTATTGTATAAGCATACAAAGAAGTATGACTCACATATCTGCTGCTTGATAATTGTCTTCATTCCCCATTAACTAACGCTGGATAGGGGTCTCATAGCCTGTGGTAAAATAATCTCAACTACAAACAGACAAGAACATATCGTATCAGTAAAGCCTGCATACAATTGTGTAGCACATTATAGAAAGAACCACTTCTAATGTATTCGGTCCAAAAGGCATGAGACAAGCTTGCAAGCAATTGTGTGGTGCATTATAGAAAGAACCACTTCTCATGTACTCGCTCCATATGGCATGGGGGCATCCCCCATGAGCTAACAACGGAGAATGGCATTGGCAATAATATGGAGATCCCCTACACATTATCATCACCATCATTGGTAATTACAATAAGCATCCATGACGCCACTGAGTTAAAAGTTGTAGGACCCAGCTGTGGTATGGAATCCCATGGCTGCTATCTCGTTGAAGAATTCTACAATGGATAGAAACATAAAAGCATTACAGATAGCTGCATTATTCACACATAGAGAGAAAGAGAGAGAGAGAAACGGTTATATATGTTTACATGAACCGAGAGTTATCCAACAGTCACCCTCTGGAACGCCAAGTTCCCGCACGAGATCCTTGAAAGCACTGTCACTCAACAGGAGTGACAATATGCTCCAATCTTCAGCTGAAGAAGAAGTATGAGGAAAGATTAGTCATTAAATTCCTGTAAAAAAGAAATTGCACACGAAAACGAATGGAAATCATGTCAACACACCTGCAGAATCATCATGAGAGTCCAATACGTGGCGCTTATTAGCGACGCCATCGTCATCAGCAGCTGTTATACAATGCTTCAAGCGCACAAAACGCTGTCAGGGTCCAGGTATGAACAGGGTAACAGCAGTTCCTACTGAAAACGACTCAATGAGAATGAAGCGCATTTTGGGACGGTTACTAATGACAAACACTAGAGATTTACGCCAGCCAGTCTGATGATTAGGGAATGAATGCTTGGATAGCTACCGAGAAGCAGCAAAGAGTCGCTTTGTCATTCTACTTACTACCAGAAAGAAGGCAAGTGGCTCATGTCAGCCATCAGACCACAATGGTCGTCTGGACCCAAGTGGCCCTTTTTATAGCTGAGAGCCGCATATTTCAGGCAATAGGAAATGGGTATGCTTACTACTGCTTAGGAAGGTAGATTAATGCATGTGTAGGTGTGAGTGAGTCGAGTTCGCACACTATAGCATCCTGTGATCAAAGGAAAGGTATATCTGTTCGTTTCTTTGCAGCATCACTATCATGCTAGTGTTATTATATCAGTGCAGGTGTGTGCCATATCATATTTGAGGTCGTATGTGGGCTGCAACATGTCAGGCAGATATTCTTCGAATGATTTACAGGACTTTCCCATTAATGGTGGAAGCACTACCCATGCACTCGTGTGCTGGAAACCACTGGCTGCTGTCAGCCACCGCTACCTGCAGAGTCCTTCCGAGGCAGCGATATTGCTGGTAGCCAGTGTAGCCTGTGGCTGACCAGCCAGAGCGGCTCAGAGTTGAGCACTGGCCGCACTCACACACATATGTACACTCCTTGAAATTGAAATAAGAACACCGTGAATTCATTGTCCCAGGAAGGGGAAACTTTATTGACACATTCCTGGGGTCAGATATATCACATGATCACACTGACAGAACCACAGGCACATAGACACAGGCAACAGAGCATGCACAATGTCGGCACTAGTACAGTGTATATCCACCTTTCGCAGCAATGCAGGCTGCTATTCTCCCATGGAGACGATCGTAGAGATGCTGGATGTAGTCCTGTGGAACGGCTTGCCATGCCATTTCCACCTGGCGCCTCAGTTGGACCAGCGTTCGTGCTGGACGTGCAGACCGCGTGAGACGACGCTTCATCCAGTCCCAAACATGCTCAATTGGGGACAGATCCGGAGATCTTGCTGGCCAGGGTAGTTGACTTACACCTTCTAGAGCACGTTGGGTGGCACGGGATACATGCGGACGTGCATTGTCCTGTTGGAACAGCAAGTTCCCTTGCCGGTCTAGGAATGGTAGAACGATGGGTTCGATGAAGGTTTGGATGTACCGTGCACTATTCAGTGTCCCCTCTACGATCACCAGTGGTGTACGGCCAGTGTAGGAGATCGCTCCCCACACCATGATGCCGGGTGTTGGCCCTGTGTGCCTCGGTCGTATGCAGTCCTGATTGTGGCGCTCACCTGCACGGCGCCAAACACGCATACGACCATCATTGGCACCAAGGCAGAAGCGACTCTCATCGCTGAAGACGACACGTCTCCATTCGTCCCTCCATTCACGCCTGTCGCGACACCACTGGAGGCGGGCTGCACGATGTTGGGGCGTGAGCGGAAGACGGCCTAACGGTGTGCGGGACCGTAGCCCAGCTTCATGGAGACGGTTGCGAATGGTCCTCGCCGATACCCCAGGAGCAACAGTGTCCCTAATTTGCTGGGAAGTGGCGGTGCGGTCCCCTACGGCACTGCGTAGGATCCTACGGTCTTGGCGTGCACCCGTGCGTCGCTGCGGTCCGGTCCCAGGTCGACGGGCACGTGCACCTTCCGCCGACCACTGGCGACAACATCGATGTACTGTGGAGACCTCACGCCCCACGTGTTGAGCAATTCGGCGGTACGTCCACCCGGCCTCCCGCATGCCCACTATACGCCCTCGCTCAAAGTCCGTCAAGTGCACATACGGTTCACGTCCACGCTGTCGCGGCATGCTACCAGTGTTAAAGACTGCGATGGAGCTCCGTATGCCACGGCAAACTGGCTGACACTGACGGCGGCGGTGCACAAATGCTGCGCAGCTAGCGCCATTCGACGGCCAACACCGCGGTTCCTGGTGTGTCCGCTGTGCCGTGCGTGTGATCATTGCTTGTACAGCCCTCTCGCAGTGTCCGGAGCAAGTATGGTGGGTCTGACACACCTGTGTCAATGTGTTCCTTTTTCCATTTCCAGGAGTGTATTTTAAAATGGGGTTGTGACATAGCTGTCGCAGTGATAGTGAGTAACATACATTTTACGCAACAGGTATGTATCTCAGTTCATGTATTAGCTTGTTGGTCACTTACAGTAACCAGAGAAGTACATATGGGCTCTTGGATGCAAGCGGTTGTGGACAGGGTGCGGAGTTGGGGGGAGTGCTTTCAGAGACATATTTAGGGAGCTTCTAAAATTATAACTCTAGTACCCAGCGAACCACAAATGCTGTGTATAATGAATACTCATATGGTGACAATTATTGAATTACATGAAATAAAGTCCTCATAACTTCTGAACAGTCTGCGTTAGGACGTTCAAACTGCACGGTTGGCTGCGGAACATCATGGGAACTGTACAGTTTGGTTTAGCGACGAAGCCTACTTTCCTTTGGATGGATCTGTCAACAAGCAAAATAGGCAGATTTGGGGGACTGCCAAATCGCATTTCGCGGTCGGGAAGTCTTCGCAACAGGTGACTGTGGTGTGCAATGTTCAGTTACAGAATGATCGGTGCGATATTCCTTGATGTCACAGTGTCTACCGAATGGTATGTGAAGGTTTTGGAAGATGATTTCATGCCCATTATCCAAAGTAACCTTGATTTCTATAAGATGTGTTTCATGCAAGACGGAGCTCGATCACATCGAAGTAGGAGAGAGTTTGATGTCCTGGAGGAGCACTTTGGGGACCACATTCTGGCTCTGTGGTATCCAGAGAGCACTGGCATGTGACTCGATTGGCCGCTATATTCCCCAGATCTGAACGCGACTACTTTTTGTTGGGCTATATAAAGACAAGGTGTACGGCGATAACCCCAAAACCGTTGCTGAGCGGAAAATAGCCTTTGAGTAGGTCATCGTCAGCATCGATGTTCCGACGCTTCAGTGGGTGATGCGGAATTTCTTTATTTCCCCGCGCCGCATCATCGCCTATGATGGCAGTCATATCGAACATGTCCGAGTATCTGTAGTAACGTTTACATGTTGAATAAAGTATGTGCACGCCATAGTCTGGAAATAATCTATGTTTCTTTTCATATAGTTCAATAATTCATATAGTCACTCCTTACATGGATCCCGTAAGAGGAGGATGTGAATAAATAAAGCAAAGAAAGCACAACTTTAAAAAAAATGACAAATTCATAATTTAACGTAAATGTGTTTGTACATTTCATGAAGCATAGATATAACCGCTTATGTGTCCACCACTATACCCTTTTCCGAGACTCCAAATAGCTTGGCAGATACAATATTCGTGGTTCCCGTATTGACACACTGCCACGAAGCTACAAAACTTCTTCATAGTGTTTGGCATAAGCAATGTTCTCGTTAAGACTGCAGATTTGGAGCGATATCACCAATTCTTAATACCGCAGTTCGTCATTGTTAAACTGATTTCCGTGGTAATTTCAGGTTAATCGGGATGCAGTCCGTTGAGTCTTGGCACTCTGCGCTGCTCTGAGCGGTTTAGGTGAAGTGAGGATAGTTGAAAACATTGGCAATATTCGTCCAGTGTTGGCAAACGCAAGGTATACAGCTCATCTAAGCCAAATTCGTCCAGATTTGTCTTAAAGGCCCTACACGTCGGCGACTATTTTTAAACCTTGAGGTGACACTGTGGAATGCCTCTGGTGCCACGCAGCACCGCCTTATTTAAACTTACTCATGCACAATTCTTGTGGAGGAAGAGTAATTAGTAACATCATTGTAAGATAATAATGAGTACACCGCTGCGTTTGGTGGGATGATATTGTTGCGGATACTGGATCCCAATTTACATCATCTGAGTTCTCTGCCGTCAACAGGATCCCCTCAGCCACGTGACACCATTTCATGCAGCATCAAATGGTCTCACTGAGGGCTTTGTTAGAACTTCCAAAATTCAGATGAAGAAACTTTGCCACCACCACTCTGTGGATGATATCCTCACTGTGGTTCTCGCATCTTACCGAGAATTTCCATAGGATGGTCTTCGCTTGTTGGAAAACAGTACAGGCAGCCACACCGTTCCTAACTCTCGTATCTCCGCCACTAAGCGGCAGACCTCCACTGCCACTGCTGCTGCTTTACCTTACAACTGTTTGCACGCTCAACTTCTCCTGAGGTCTTCTCCAGTGACTCCCTGCAACTGTTTACACAACTCCTCAGCCAGACATGCTAGATGCCAAATTGCAAAATGGTACACAGTGCAGTTAAAAAGGCTGTCTTGCACAACTCCTCCTTCACCTAGGTTGGGGGAGGGGGAATGCCATGGCGACATAGACGACAGGTGTCAGCGACACAACGTGTAACATATACATGATGCAGGCTGCAGCTAGTTCAGTCCCTATAGGTCAGATGACATCGGACTCCACAACCCCAGAACTCAGTAGCCAGGTTTGTAGGGGGCATCAGCAGTTCTCTGTCTCTGACACCAAGTGGTGTACACAGCCACGATAGAGATCATTGACTATCCACATCTCTCGATACATCCGCCGTGTTGCATGGCAAAATGGCCTGAAAGTATTCATATGAAAGGCGGCTATTTAGGCCAGCACATAAACTCTGACAGCATCTCCATCACGGCCAACAACCTGAAGACCTTCACTTATCCTGCACGAATGACTTGGCTGCTGTGCTAAAAAGCACACCACCTCCACTGCCGTCTCTGGCGATGGGCCACCTATGACTGATCATTGTGATAGTATCAGGGTTAAAGTCTTCTGTCATTATTGGACTTATAAATACTCATTAAAGTAAATGAAGTACTTATAGGAGATTTCATTAAGTATTTTTCTTTCTCTAAAGTGAAATTGGCTGCAGGCTAGTTTACTAAAGCTGAGCTGTTCAAATTAAAGTTCTGAATGTTGCTTTATCTGATTACTTAAAGTGATCATTTCAAAGCATTGTGGACCTTGATCACTTATTTTATGAACTTGAAGCAACTAGTTTCATTGCTGAAGAACTTCCATTTATTTTGTTTCTAAAGACTTTTGTTCTATTGAGACTCACAGGAAATTGAGCGGTGAGGGAACTGTGTTTACCAGTAAGTTCCTTGATTGTGACTACTTGCATTCTTTTGTGGTTATCACTTTAGAAGTGGACATACCAGTTTTAAATATAGCTCTTAATGATAGCAATGGCCTACATCAGTGTATTCATGTAGTTGCTTCTAAGCGTTTTGTGTGTTCTTCACTATTAGGGTTATGGTCACTGCTGCTCCCACCTATGACGTCTTACATATATTAAGAACCCTAGTCCTTCTAACTCAGCTACTCCTTTCTTCTTCAAGATACTGTTTTCTATTGTTGTTGTTGTGGTCCTCAGTCCTGAGACTGGTTTGATGCAACTCTCCATGCCACTCTATCCTGTGCAAGCTTCTTCATCTCCCAGTACCTAGTGCAGCCTACATCCTTCTGAATCTGCTTAGTGTATTGATCTCTTGGTCTCCCTCTACGATTTTTACCCTCCACGCTGCCCTCCAATATTAAATTGGTGATCCCTCGATGTCTCAGAACATGTGCTACCAACCGATCCCTTCTTCTATTCAAGTTGTGCCACAAGCTCCTCTTCTCCCCATTTCTAACCAATACCTCCTCATTAGTTATGTGATCTACCCATCTAATCTTCAGCATTCTTCTGTAGCACCACACTTCGAAAGCTTCTATTGTCTTCTTGTCTAAACTATTTATCGTCCACGTTTCACTTTCATATATGGCTACACTCCATTCAAATACATTCAGAAACGACTTCCTGACATTTAAATCTATACTCGATGTTAACAAATTTTTACACTTCCCTTGATATTGCCAGTCTACATTTTATATCCTCTCTACTTCGACCATCATCAGTTATTTTGTTCCCCAAATAGCAAAACTCCTTTACTACTGTAAGTGTCTCATTTCCTAATCTAATTCCCTAAGCATCATCCGACAATTCGACTACATTCTATTATCCTCGTTTTGCTTTTGTTAATGTTCATCTTATAACCTCCTTTCAAGACACTGTCCATTACGTTCAGCTGCTCTTCCAAGTCCTTTGCTGTCTCTGACAGAATTACAATGCCTTCGGTGAACCTCAAAGTTTTTATTTCTACTCCATGGATTTTAATACCTACTCTGAGCTTTTATTTTGTTTCCTTAATTGCTTGCTCAATATACAGATTGAATAACATCGTGGATAGGCTACAACCCTGTCTCACTCCCTTCCCAACCACTACTTTCCTTTCATACCCCTCGGCTCTTATAACTGCCATCTGGTTTCTGTACAAATTGTAAATAGCCTTTCGCTCCCTGTATTATACCCCTGCCACCTTCAGAATTTGAAAGAGAGTATTCCAATCAACATTGTCAAAAGCTTTCTCTAAGTCTACAAATGCTAGAAACATAGATTTGTCTTTCCTTAATCTTTCTTCTAAGATAAGTCGTAGGGTCAGTATTGCCTCACGTATTCCAACATTTCTACGGAATCCAAACTTATCTTCCCCGAGGTCCGCTTCTACCAGTTTTTCCATTCGTCTGTAAAGAATTCGCGTTAGTATTTTGCAGCTGTGACTTATTAAACTGATAGTTCGGTAATTTTCACATCTGTCAACACCTGCTTTCTTTGCGATTGGAATTATTATATTCTTCTTGATGTTGGAGGGTACTTCACCTGTCTCATACATCTTGCTCACCAGGTGGTAGAGTTTTGTCAGGACTGGCTCTCCCAAGGCTGTCAGTACTTCTACTGGAATGTTGTCTACTCCGGGGGCCTTGTTTCGACTCAGGTCTTTCAGTGCTCTGTCAAGCTCTTCACGCAATCATATCTCCCATTTCATCTTCATCTACATCAATTTCCATAATATTGTCCTCAAGTACATCGCCCTTGTATAGACACTCTATATACTCCTTCCACCTTTCTGTTTTCCCTTTTTTGCTTAGAACTGGGTTTCCATCTGAGCTCTTGATATTCATACAAGTTGTTCTCTTTTCTCCAAAGGTATCTTTAATTTTCCTGTAGGCAGTATCTGTCTTACCCCTAGTGAGATAAGCCTCTACATCCTTACATTTGTCCTCTAGCTATCCCTGCTTAGCCATTTTGCACTTCCTGTCGATATCATTGATGAGACGTTAGTATTCCTTTTTGCCTGCTTCATTTACTGTATTTTTATATTTTCTCCTTTCATCAATTAAATTTAATATTTCTTCTGTTCCTCGAGAATTTCTACAAGCCCTCGTCTTTTTACCTATTTGATCCTCTGCTGCCTTAACTATTTCATCCCTCAAAGCTACCCATTCTTCTTCTACTGTATTTCTTTCCCCCATTCCTGTCAATTGTTCCCTTATGGTCTCCCTGAAACTCTGTACAACTTCTGGTTCTTTCAGTTTATCCAGGTCCCATCTCCTTAAATTTCCACATTTTTGCAGTTTCTTCAGTTTTAATCTACAGTTCATAACCAATAGATTGTGGTCAGAGTCCACATCTGCCCCTGGCAATGTCTTACAATTTAAAACCTTGTTCCTAAATCTCTGAAACCTATATCTCCAGGGTTCTTCCCTGTATACAACCTTCTTTCATGATTCTTGAACCAAGTGATAGCTATGATTAAGTTATGCTCTGCGCAGAATTCGACCAGGCGGCTTCATTTCTTAGCCCCAATCCATATTCACCTACTATGTTTCCTTCTCTCTGTTTTCCTACTCTCGAATTCGAGTCACCCATGTCTATTTAATTTTCGTCTCCCTTCACTACCTGAAAAATTTCTTTTGTTGCATCATACATTTCTTGAATTTCTTCGTTTTCTATAACCACGGAAATTTCGATAGGGATTTTTAAACACACCTTAGGTTTCTTCTCCTTTAGTGTATGATGAGCCATGTGCATAATTTGTTTGAAATTCGTTGAAGCACTCAGTTTAAGTTAGCTGTGTATAGCTTTAGGAGGTGGGAATACTGCAATAAATTATCCTTTGTATAAATCTCTTATTCTGCTTTCCTTTAAGGCTAAAATTCGATCTGCAGTGTGACGTTGCAGAAAATCTTGGCATGTAGTGTATGCCAAGTCAAGCATCTTGCAGGTGTCATCAAACAGTTTCATCCAGTTACCACCACAAGCCAGACGCTTCAACTGCAGTTTATTGAGACTACCATTTCCCGTTATGCTCATGCACTTCCTAGCACTCGTGTTACGCTACCACTTTGTCCGAGGTTTGTATACCTCGTTATATATCAAAACGGAAGCATTCACCAAATTGTTTTGGGCTACTGGAAAGCCAAATTTTCGTGTGACGTTGTATAGGACACTCAGTGAGAACCAGGTCGGTTCAGAATATTTTTTGTAATTCCTCTGTGTAACAGCTTGCTGCTTTTTCTTCACTGTTGCTGTCCTTTAGTACGTAAGTTTCAGGATTGTCTCCCATACTTTAGAAACTGTAAATACCTTAATTGAACAGTTATGGAGCTAAGACTACAAATTCATAGTAAGCCAATCTTATGTATGCGTGCCACTAGCAAAATCCTTCTGTGCTGATCACTATTGCACAGTACATAATTATCATCTAATTTCACAATGTTTGAATGTCTTAAGTTCGTATTTGTGCCCCTTAAAGTCAATTCTAACATGCTCTCGCCATACATATCAACTGGGGGACAACACATACTGACATTTGAACGTCTGTTGGAGGGCCGGCCGCCGTGGCCGAGCGGTTCTAGGGGCTTCAGTACGGAACCGTGCTTTTGCTACGGTCGCAGGTTCGAATACAGCCTCGGGCATGGATGTGTGTGATGTCCTTAGGATAGTTAGTTTAAGTAGTTCTAAGTCTAGGGGACTGATGCCCTCAGATGTTAAGTTTCATAGTCCTTAGAGCCATTTAAAACATCTGTTGGAGAGTCAGATTGATCATACACGTCTGTCATCTTATTCCTTATATAACCCATCATACAGCATATAAATTCACAGTCGTACTATGAATACTAAACTTTGGAATCAACACGTTCAAGTTTTGAGCCAGGCCTATATACATATATGTTTAGGCCCACACTCACATTATTTGTGCTAGCAAACACTAGTATTCTTGATGGGCAACTTTCTTGCGGTTCTGTAAGCTGTGCTACAATGGTTGCGGCTGCCAATGCTGCAGTTGCGGTGGCAATGCATCTGATGTATCTCAGGTTTTAGCTTCAGCTGCATTGGTAGAGTATGGTTGATCGGTAGTGGCTGCTGAATCTGTAGCTGCAGCTCGAGCTGCAGCTGTGGCAATGGTGCAGCTGATGGAGCTGAGGTTTCAGCTTCAGCTGCAGTGGTAGAGTATGGCCGACCAATGGCAGCTGTTGATCTGACATTGGGGCATGATCTGCAGCTATGATGACGGTGCTGCTAATGTATCTGGGGTTTTGGCTACAGCTGTAGTGATACAATACAGTTGACCAATGACACCTGCTGAATATGTGGCTGTGGGTTGAGCTGTAGCTGTGGTGATTGTGCAGATGATGCATCTGTTGTTTCGGCTTCAGCTGCAAGGATATAGTATGGCTGACCAATGGTGGCTACTAGGTCTGTGACTTGGCTTGAGCTGTAGCTGCCACAGTGGTACAGATGATGCATCTATCCATCTAAGGTTTTGACTTCAGATGTGGTGTCATAGTATGGTTAAACGACGTCAGTTCCTGATACCATGGCTGTGGTTGGTGCTGCAGCTGTGTCGATGGTGCTGATGATGTGTCTGAGGTTTCAGCTTTATCTGCATCGTACAGTTGACTGATCGTGGCTGCTGACTCTGTGGTTGTGAATGGAACTGCAGCTGTCACATTGATGCAGCTGATGCATCTGAGGACTCAGTTTCCAATATGGTGGTACAGTGTAGTGGACAAAGGTGTTGTGCATCTGCAGCTGTAGCTGTGGCAGTGGCGTATCTCAAGCTGCTACCTGAGACGTATCAGCCACTGGGGGTAGAGCACAGTTGAACGACCCCAGGTCCGATAAATCAGGTACCCCAACTGTGTGTTGCTGCAGCCGTGGTAGTGCAGAAATAGTATGTGAGTGTCCTCTTCCAGCAGTTCTGCTACTTGCAGATCAGTGACGTGTTGCACTGCTGAAACCATAATGTATTGTAACTGAATATATATTTGTTAATAACAAAATAAGTAATTATAACAATGTTTGATACTTACTTTTTGTTCCTCCTGTACTTAGGGTCACTGACTGGTACCTGCTGCTGGAGCTTCATCACCCTCTCACTATGAAGATCAGACCTCCAACAAGAGGGGATGCAGCAGATGGATTCATAATATAGTAAAGAAAAGCGGTGGCGAGAGCTCTATCGTATTGGTCTAGTCATACAACCGATCTAGTGGGCAGGAGTGGGAATTGGGAAATCCTGTCAGACATATTCAGGTGGTTCAACCTTGCTGGTGACTAGGTACGATTGGTCAATCGTACCTAGCCACCAGCAAAGTTCAACCACCTGAAGATGTCGGACAGTTGCTCAGAGGAAATATTGCAGAATTTGCACAATGTCATCCAGCGGCAAACTCGTGAAGGCTATATACAGACAAAATTTAATCAGTAGTCGAATTGTCGGAGGTGCTGAATTAAAATACCATCCAACTCGAAAAAGGCATTGAAGAGATAAAAAAAAAGTTATTGGCAGCTAGTTTTGGAACCTAACTCTCATAACATTAGAAAAAGTGCTAACTCTGGTGACAATCACCAACCCTACTAAAGAGCATCACAAGCGTGTTGACGTGGATGCGCTCACCATCTTTCGAAGTGTGTGTATCATTGCTAAACTGTCGGACAGTAAAATGATAGCACATTTTAAATTCGAACCAGCCCATTATATACTCACATTGTTCAACGGAAAGGGGATGCATAAGCGGGACAAACTGGTTTCTACGCCGCTTTCACTCCACTTTCCCAAAACTTCTGTCTTGGAACATTAGTAATGTTGGTTGGGGCATACCTTCTTGTCAAGGCTATCTGGCACCGAAACGATTCGATCAGGGCAATCGATGCTACCTACACATTAAACCGATGGAACATCTCACTGGCATTCCACTGATAACTTGAGGACGGGGCACTCAAGGGTACTAGTTCCGCAGAATGACTGAGCCGTTACGCTGCCCTTTCCTTGCAGCGAGATCAAGTTTGACTTTCAACTATCATCAAAATGCCCCAGAAGAAACTGTTAGCCAACGACTTCAATAGAAGAATGCGCAATGACCAGCTGTGTACTGCGTGTGAACTCGAGGACATTGAAATTAAGATATCCATACTGTCCTCGATAAAAGCACGTTTTACGAGCAAATGATCGTGTTTAGAGAAGTTTGGATAAGATATGAACACACTCGTTCTCCTCTGCGGGCTGGGCTCTAGCATCCGAAATGTTTACTCCCAGAGAAACAGCATAGGTGAATCAATTTTCCATCACTTCTATCTGTCGAAGAGAAGTAGAATTGCTACCTAGATTTGAGCCCTTCCTATAACTATTCAGCGATTCGACGCTTCTACGTCTTTTTATGGCAAGGAAAAACAAAATTGTGGAGTGTTTTTGATAAGAGCAGCTTCCTGACTGAAATTTCCTTTCTGCTTCTCTTCCCAGATGCGAGTCGGGGAACAATAGGCGAGGTTGGAGAGAAGTTTGTGATCGCCCTAAAACCACAAAAAAATGTCCACCGGCATCCTGAATGACCTTCGGTTTCGCCTGTTCGTCAGACCTGCAGCCTATGCAGAGGTGGACCTCACACGTTGGCCCCAAACCAAAGAAGCTGGTTCTTTCCGTCTGTATCGGCCATACAACCAAATGCAAAAATGAGTAGGAGTGGCAAAAGATGCCACAGTGTAGGCTGTTATCAATAACAACATTAGGTGAACTAGCCCCAGGAAACTCCTCAAATCGCTCTCAAGGAAGTGCGTGAACGGATGCAGCAGAACTTGCAACTACTGTAAGCTGGGCTTAAGTGCTCCGCATTTTGCGTCAGTGCTCTGTCACGATCTACCACAGCGTTTCTACGAGTCTGATCTACGAGAATGAAGACCACGCCGATGATCTTCCACCCTGGTACTAGCACCCGGAAATGGACACAGCATCCCAGCAACCCCCCTCCGTCCTGCAACACGACTGCGGACAACCAGGATCCTCGAAACCTAAACATAGGATATTTACAGTTTCAGAAAAGCATGAGCTTTCAGTAAGATGACCACATTTAGATAAACACTGAAGAGCCAAAGAAAGATAAGCGTGTAGAAGTGGCGCAAAACGACGTGGAATGGACTCGACTAACGCCAGAAGTAGTACTGGAGGGAGATGACACCATGAGTCCTGCAGGGTTGCCCATAAATCTGTAAGAGTACAAGGGGATGGAGATCTCTTCTCAACAGCACGTTGCAAGACATCCCAGAAAAGATCTATAATGTTGATGTCTGGGGAGTCTGGTGGCCAGCGGAAGTGTTTAAACTCAGAAGAGTGTTCCTGGAGCTACTCTGTAACAACTCTGGACATATGGCCTGTCACATTGACGTGCTGGAGTTTCCCAAGTTCGTCAGAATGCACAATAGACGTGAACAGCTGCAGGTGATCAGACAGGGTGCTTACGTACGAGTCGCCTGTCAGAGTCGTATCTAAACGTGTCAGGGCTCCCATATGACTCCACACGTTTCACACCATTACAGAGCCTCCATTAGCTTCAACAATTCCCTACTGACATGCATGGTCCATGGATTCATAAGATTGTCTCCACACCCGTACAAGTGCATGCTCTCGATACAATAAGAAACTAGACTCGTCCAAGCAGGCAACACGTTTCCAGTCGTCAACAGTACAACGTCAGTGTTGACAGCCCAGGCGAGGAATAAAGCTTTGTTTGGTGCAGTCTTCGAGGGTACACAAGTGCACCTTCTGCTCCGAAAGCCCATATCGATGATGTTTCGTTGAATGGTTCGCACGATGACACTTTTTGGTCGGGCAGCATTGAAATTTGCAGCAATTTTCGGAAGGGTTGCGCCTCTGCCACGTTGAACGACTTTCTTCAGTCTTCGTTGGTCCCGTTCTTGCAGGATCTTTTCCTGGCCGCAACGATGTCAAAGATTTGATATTTTACCGGATTCCTGATATTTCACTCGTGAAATGATCGTACTGGAAAAGCCCCATTTCATCGCTTCCTCGGAGATGCTGTGTCCCATGGCTCGTGCTCCGACTATAGCACCATATTCAAACTCACTTAAATCTTGGTAACCTGACATTGTAGTAGCGCTAACCGACCTAACAACTGCGCCAGACACTTGTTGTCTTATATAGGCGTTGCCGACCGCAGCACCGTGTTCTGCCTGTTTATATATATATATATATATATATATATATATATATATATATATATATATATATATATATGCATTTCTATACCAGTTTCTTTGGCGCTTCAGGCGCTTCAGTGTACTTGATACTTTTGAACACGATGCTATGCGCCCTTCTTTCGTTGAATGCCTACATTGCGCTGTTTAGGCTAATTTCTTTCAAAATTTCAGTTTTCTAACACTTTGTTTTTACGATTTCTTGAGAGCTTCTGGGTCTGGAGACTTCATTTTGTGCTTGAATGAAAGTCAATATATTTTATTGTAACTTCAGTTCTCGTACCTCTTCTGACAGTACGAACGTTTGCGCCGATATCCAGCCCGAAAATAGAGCAAAATTTAAAATTTTCATTTTTGGGAAAAAATTGCCATTAGTCGTACTTTCGGACAGAACTGTTATTTACAGAACTGCGGTATTAATAAAAACTAATATCAGAATACGCGTATTTTAAGAGCTATAATGCAACAACCGGAAAAAGTCCAAACTTTTCGCTGTTTCTCACGTATTACTCAGCATGGCAAAAGAGGCTGTTTTAAGCCACACCACAAGGAACATAAGAGCTAATTCGTACCCGGGGGCCACACATCCATACTGATCTTGATGACGGACATGGGTTCCACACAGAATTAAAGTTTAGTTACTTAACTCCTGTTACGTGGTGGACATCTCAAGCAATTTGATAAATATCGGACTGCTTCTTCGTAGTGTAACACATTTGTTTTACGTCAGATTATTTTACTATCGCCCTTTGTCTTAAACAGATCGTCTTTATGATGACTAGCTAAGAAGCCGAGACATGATACAAAGTAGCTCTACAGAATCGATAGTCAGATTTTTAACAAACTACAGTTCAACATTTAAGTTTTATCTCTGACATGGAATATCTCTGCGAATCACGTGTAAACTTCTACCACGCCCATTTTTCACAGTATTTACAGGCAGTGGATAAAAATAAGGAAACACCACAATCACAAAACATTACCATTCCGAATACGGTGTAATACAATTTTACCTTTGAAAACAGTTCGAAGTCGTCTAATAGTGGATAAATATAGGCTCTGTATGGTTTTTAGCGGCTTTGTATACCATTCTTCCTACAAAATAATGCCAAGTTCTGGTAACGATTATGGAGGTGTATAGCGATCACGCGCCGTTCTCTCCAAAGCAGCACAAAGGTTCAATAATATTAAGATCTGGTCACTGTGGTGGCCAGGGGAGGTGCGGCAATTCATCCTGATACTTAAAAAAAAAACAATCCTAGACGATGTGAGCTATGTTAACAAGCGCTCTGTCGTATTAGAACACCGCATGACCACTGGGGAACAAACGTTTTACCGTGAGATGGGACTGATCAGCCAGAATGGTCACATAATACTTGGCAGCACCCATGGACCCCATGGAATACCACCACAGGGCTGTCCTCATCTCCACCGAACCCCGCCATGTTCCACTCTTGTGACGTAAAGTGTGTCACAAATTGGAAATAGTGTGAAACAAGTCTAGTTGAACCGAATGACTTTCTTCCATTGGCGTGTAGTCGAGCTTTTATGGCTGTTAAACGGTCATCTGCGTCGTTTAAGTGCGGTTTTGAAATTCCAGCTTTCCCTGAAATTCCCTTCTTATTGAACTCCTTTCGTGTTGTTTCGGTGCTGACAGCGTTCGAGATTGCGACATTCAGGTCTGCACTGACTTTTTCAGCTATCGTTCTCCTATTTGTCGGCATTATCACGAATGGCCTTATATCAGAATCAACAGACATTTAATTTCGTCCGTGACGTTATTTAGCGGAAGGCGTTTCTCCGCTTTTCCTGTATGTGACATAAATCTTCGATATGGAGCCTCGTGAAGCACTCAACACTTCGACTACCTACGTTGTTGAAACACTTACCACATTAGTACCAACAATTTGGCCACGTTCGAGTTCACTTACCTCTGACGTACTGCATTCACTACTACACGGAACACTACTGTAACCAGGACTGACACATGAAGCGTATTGAGGGCATTCCACAGGCGCCGTCAAATAAAACAGCACCATCTGCAGGATTGACTAGCATCTGCATTTATATTCAAGCACGCTTTTATCGCTGTGTTTGTGTATTTTCGTTCAACCTCTTTGTGTCCCTCTCCGATGTCCGAACCGTAAGTAGGCAAGATTCAGTGAAACAACTAGCACTTCTAAAAATGTCCAGTGTAGCTATCGACGACACGTTAAGAACGGAAAAATTCCATGGAACATGTCAGTACAAACCGGTAGATTTACCAACTCTGCACACATTCTCTGGCGAAATCATTTCATGTAATATGTGTTACAACTGGAATTCTTATTTTATCGTAGCTAATTTCCAGGAATAGCAGTAAACATTTTTAAGGTCTCTGTAGTGCTACAATCGAAGAACATTACTCACCTTGATTTGGCAAAGAATGAAGTGCCCAAAGCAGTGGCATACACGTGTTTTGTTGAGTCCCTGTAACGTTGTGCGGTTTCAACAACCCAGCAAACATCTTCAAAAGATCCTTTCCGGAGGAATGGCGCCTTGAAGAGCGCATCCAGAACGGCTGTGCGAAATAGTTGCCAGCACTCTCAGAAGTGTGCAGTGCGCCTTCGATGCTACGAAGGCGCAGACGGCAGTGAAGTGTTGTCATCGCCAAAATTCCCTCAGAACGGCAACCGCTATACTGACGACAGCTGGCCTCGCCGAGGAGTGGTGAAACGCGTGGGAAACTTCTTGCTTCTGGATCGCTGCTATATTGTCACCTGTAAGAGAAAGGGCGTAACCATCAGAATCTGCTGTGAGGGACATGTAACAAAACGTTCGGCTGCAAAGTACAGTAAGTGAAAAAAATCGAAACACCAAAAAGTAATTAACGTATAGTAACGAAATTTCGGGAATACACTATTGGCCATTAAAATTGCTACACCAAAAAGAAATGCAGATGATAAACGGGTATTCATTGGACAAATATATTATACTGGAATAAACATGTGATTACATTTTCTCGCAATTTAGGTGCATAGATCCTGAGAAATCAGTACCCAGAACAACCAACTATGGCCGTAATAACGGGCTCGATACGCCTGGGCGTTGAGTCAAACAGACCTTGGATGGCGTGTACAGGTATAGCTGGCTATGCAGCTTCAACACGATACCACAGTTCATCAAGAGTAATGACTGGCGTATTGAACAGCTACAATTGGTGAGAGATCTGGAGAATGTGCTGGCCAGGGCAGCAGTCGAACATTTTCTGTATCCAGAGAGGTCTGTACAAGATCTGCAACATGCGGTCGTGCATTATCCTGCAGAAATGTAGGGTTTCGCAGTGATCGAATGAAGGGTAGAGCCACGGGTCCTAACACATCTGAAATGTAACGTCCACTGTTCAAAGTGCCGTCAACGCTAACAAAAGGTGACCGAGACGTGTAACCAATGGCACCCCATACCATCACACCGGGTGGTACGCCAATATGGTGATGACGAATACATGCTTTCAATGTGCGTTCACCGCGATGTCGCCAAAGACGGTTGCGACCATCATGATGCTGTAAACAGAACCTGGATTCATCCGAAAAAATGTTTTGCCATTCGTGCACCCAGGTTCGTCGTTGAGTACACCATCGCAGGGACTCCTGTCTGTGATGCAGCGTCAAGGGTAACCGCAGCAATGGTCTCCGAGCTGATAGTCCATGCTGCTGCAAACGTCGTCGAACTGTTCGTGCTGATGGTTGTTGTCTTGCAAACATCCCCATCTGTTGAGTCAGGGATCGAGACGTGGCTGCACGATCCGTTACAGCCATGCGGATAAGATGCCTATCATCTCGACTGCTAGTGATACGAGGCCGTTGGGATCCAGCACGGCGTTCCGTATTACCCTCGTGAACACACCGATTCCATATTCTGCTAACAGTCATTGGATCTCGACCAATGCGAGCAGCAATGTCGCGATACGATAAACCGCATTCGCGATAGGCTCCAATCCGACCTTTATCAAAGTCGGATATGTGATGGTACGCATTTCTCCTCCTTACACGGGCATCACAACAACGCTTCACCAGGCAACGCCGGTCAACTGCTGAGCAGTCGGTTGGAAACTTTCCTCATGTCAGCACGTTGTAGGTGTCGCCACCGGCGCCAACCTTGTGTGAATGTTCTGAATAGCTAATCATTTGCATATCACAGCATCTGCTTCCTGTCTGTTAAATTTCGCATCTGTAGCACGTCATCTTCGTGGTGTAGCAATTTTAATGACCAGTAGTGTACTTTTGTCTAGGTAACATATTTAACATCACAGGAGACAAGCCAATGCAAATTTGAAATGCTGGTACATTAGTAAGCGGTGTAACAGCCAAATGCAAACATCCAAATGTGAATGCACTGGGTTGTACAGGTGCCGGATGTCAGTTGGTGGGGTGGACTTCCATGCCTCTTCAGTCAACACAGGAACGGTTAATGCTGCTTGTGGATGACGCTGGAGTGTCGTCAGATGATGTACAAAATGTGCTCGACTGGAGACAGATCAGGTGATAGACCAGACCAAGGCAACACGTCGACACTCTGTAGCGCATCTTGCTTTACGTCAGCAGTATGTGGCTGAGCGTTATCCTGTTGGAAAACACTCTCTGCAGTTGTGCTCATGAATGGCAGTACAAAAGGTTGAATCACCGGACTGACGTACAAATTTGCATCAGGGCGCGTGGGGTAGGCACGAAAGGGCTTTTGGTATCTTACGAAATCACGCCCCAGAGTATAACTCCAGGTGTAGGTCCAGTGCGTCCAGCATGCAAACAGGTTGATTTCAGGCCCTCAGCTGGCCTTGTTATAACCAACATACGGTCATCACAGGCACCGAGGCAGAACTACCATTCATCTGAAAACACGACAGACCTCCATCCTGGCCTCCAATTAGATCGCGATTGAAACCGCTGATGGCACAATTCGTGGTGATTTAGGGTTACTGGAGTGTACGCTACAGTGTGTTTGAGACGGAGATGTCCTTGCAGTAACAGATTTTCGACGGTTGTGTCACTGAGGTGCCAAGTGCTGCTCAGATGCTGCTACAGATGCGCCAGGGCCATACGCCGTATAAGATGGTCTGTTTCGGTGGTGCCACGCGGCCGTCCGCAGCCTGGTCTTGTAGCGAGCAAACATTCTTCTGGTGAACGCTTCTTGTAGTCATGTACAGTGGTTGCATTCCTACAAAGATTTTCTGCAGTATCGCAGAAGGAACATACAGTTCCTCGTACCCCTATTGCACGATCTCTTTCAGATTCAGTGATGTGAAGGCTTAAAGGCATTCTTCACTTACATAAGCCAACGGCCTTGCCGCAGTGGTAACACCGGTTCCCGTCAGATCACCAAAGTTAAGCGCTGTCAGGCTGGGATAGCAAGTGGATGGGTGACTATCCGATCTGCCGAGCGCTGTTGGCAAGCGGGGTGCACTCAGACCTTGTGAGGCAAACTGAGCAGCTACTTCATTGAGAAGTAGCGGCTCCGGTCTCGTAAGCTGACATACGGCCGGGGGAGCGGTGTGCTGACGACATGCACCTCCATATCCGCATCCAGTGACGCCTGTGGGCTGAGGATGACACGGCGGCCGGTGGGTACCGTTGTGCCTTCATGGCCTGTTCGGGAGGAGTGGCTTACATAAACTCACCACCACAATTCAAAAATGGCTCTGAGCACTATGGGACTTAACATCTATGGTCATCAGTCCCCTAGAACTTAGAGGACTTCACACAACACCCAGTCATCACGAGTCGGAGAAAATCCCTGACCCCGCCGGGAATCGAACCCGGGAACCCGGGAGTGGGAAGCGAGAACGCTACCGCACGACCACGAGCTGCGGATTCACCATCACAATTCTCAAAGGTAACTGGTGCCTTACAACCGTTACAGCACGTATTTAAAGGAAACCTGATTTTCATGCTCACAATGGCGCTATAAGCGCCACTCTAATGCGACTGGTGCGAAACTGGTGCAGACATCATATTTCAGATGTAGAAACACGGCAACCACTTCCTTTAATGGCACAGGCCTCCTTCTTGGTGCTGGGATATTTTTACCGTCAGAGTGTATGAGCTACTTACACTATTATACCTTCTGCGATATTCCCGTTAGGAGCTTACACAAGTACGAGTTTGATTTTTCTCGTAAAGATATCCCTGTACAAAGTATTCTCGGTTTACCTTGTAATGGTTCTTTATTTACGTGACCCTTACGGCACTCCAACCCCAGTTCTCGATACCAGTAACATCATACTACTTTTCTGCGAAGTAACAGACATACTTTTGTGACAATATTCGCATTTGGTTTTATTAATGTATAGGTACTCCGATGTATCGATATATTACAGTGATATGGTTTTCGTGTGTATTCATATCTGTGAGACTGTCATAATCTTTGACTTACTTGTAACCGTTTTGGCGCGAATGCGCACAGAGCAGTCTTAGTTTCACTTTGCACAAGTTAAGTTGTTATTTCGCTTTTGTAAAAGAACAGTCAAGTCTTGTGTTTGGTTAAAGTGGAAATTAAATATATGAACATTGATACAAAACTGTTTCCATGACGATGTGACAATTAAGAAGCAGTATATGTGAATTTACAAGAAGTTTAATTAAAATGAGGATCGTGAACACCAAGTCAAAAATTATTTCTGCCATATCATTGTTCTGATCTGGGATTGTTTGATCATTAAGAATTTCCTGAAACACGCATTTGTTAGGTCTTCAGATATTGCTAAAATACAGATCTGGACCTTCTAGCAGTCAAAGTGGAATCACCCTAGAATCAACAAGATGAGCCATAACAACTTCGACGAAATCTACGTGGGAATCCATTCAAAGTAAGTGCCAAAGTTAATGACTTTTTTACAGTGACTTCATTATTTACATTCTGACGATACCATCCACAGTCAATAACTTTGTTGTTGCCCGATAAAGCGAACATATGCTGCGTGAGCAACATTATTAATCTGATTTCGAACCTACTTTGCGTCTGGTGTTATTGTTAGAACCAATCGCGTCGAATTTTGGTAAAATCTCGGATCTTCGACTAAATTGCCATTGTCTTCCTCAGAAACAACAGACTTCCCTAGCGTCCCGTGTGGTGATCATTTGCAGCCTGTAGACGTTGTCACATCATGCTACCAGAGATTATTTAGATTTGTCCACTGGTGGTTCCAATGGTCTCGTAGGAACGTAAACAATACAGCCCATTTCTCTGAGTCTCGTCAGCGTCCAGAGATCGCTTCTAGCCACTGCTAATATTATAGCCACTGTTCAAATGGCTCTGAGCACATGGGACTCAACTGCTGAGGTCATAAGTCCCCTAGAACTTAGAACTACTTAAACCTAACTAACCTAAGGACAACACACACATCCATGCCCGAGGCAGGATTCGAACCTGCGACCGTAGCGGTCACGCGGTTCCAGACTGTAGCGCCAGAACCGCTCGGCCACCAGCGGCCGGCTTATAGCCACTGTCTGTGTTGACAAAGTTAACGCGCATTCTATTTTCTACTGCTTCTTTAATAATGCAAAACACTAACGACCCGTAGGAAACTTGTAAGAAGTTTTGGTCTTAAATTAAAGCAGTCAACCGGATGGAAGCCATCTGCCCACTCACTCTGAGATCATAATGGCACTGAAGCGAAGGATGACATAGGAAATGCCGAAATACTAACCTCTTTCCAAAACGGTTTCACAGAGTAAGATCGCAGTGTTGGACCTCCCTTAAAACGGCACACGAACGACAAAATGGCTGACAGTGATTCAAGTTAGACAGAAAAGATTTTTTGAGTTTCTTGATTCTGATTTTTGCACGGTTGAGCGAAGTTAGAATTCGAGCGTATCAGTAGAGGTTTCTTTTCTTGTGTTGCGCAGTAAATTTGATTTGATTATTGTGGCTCAGAACCGCACACGTGGAATTAATCGCTGTTAAATATCACACTTCATTCCATTCAGTGTAAAATAAGGAGATTATTACACCACTTAATTACAGACTCATTAACATTAGGCCTATTTAAATTTAGGTCCTTATCCGTAGGAGCGGTCGAACAGAAGCCTGTCGACATGTTCCAGTACATACACGGATACTGACGCTTCTGCCGAGTGAGAAGGCATGTTTTCGTACGAGCACGAAAACGTCATGCGACGTAAGCCTCTTTGCATGAGAGGTGCATTTCGCGAAAACAGAAACCACTTTGTCCCGCTTTAGTGCTAAACACTCCATCAGTCTCCCTGTCTCCACGATAAAAGCGCTCTACGCACCGGAAACAAACCTGTATAAATAACAAACGTCTCGTCGGTTACAAGGAACTGTTCATACAGTACGAGCATGCGTAAACAAATTGAAAGCTTACAATAAGTATGAGAGACTCAGTGACTGATTATTCTCCTCTGCAGCTGGAGCAATTAAAAGGAAAATGTCAGAAACGATAATATAACCACTAGAACAATTTCTTGAAAACCATCGTCTTAAAATCTAATTTCTACACTGTTTATTTGAGTGTAAATTAGTGTTTCTTCAACTAGAACTTCTCTAAGAGCTTAACGCGTGTTTTGCAACTAGGACAGCTGCAGCAACCGGTTCGTTTTCGTGTTCCGTTCACTGAAAAATTGGTAACATCGTCCGTCGCTGAGGCGGTTACCACCTGGCAGTCTTCTTGGTATCTCAGACGGAAAGTATTACCAAAGCTCAGAAATACGTAAAGTAAATGAACTTGAGTCATTCAATCTAGAATTCCGTTTTACAACAGAGGGAACACCTGTCGGGATACTAATAGGTTCTACACGGAGTATGTGAAAGAACTTGCCCCTCTTCTAGCAGCAGTGTACCGGCAGGTCGCTGGTCTAGCGAAGTGTTGCAGATGATTGGTAAAATGCACTGGTCATTCCCGTTTTCAAGAAAGGTCATCGAAGAAATGCACCAAATTTTAGGCCTATTTCTCTGATGCCGGTCAGTTGTAGAACTTCGGAACATGTTCTGTACGCGAGTATTATGAGATTTTCGAAGAGCGAAAATCTTCTCTGTGGGAACCAACATGGGTTCTGAGAGCAACGATGGAGTGAGACACAGTTGGCTCTGTTCGTTGCACGCGACCCAGAAAGCAGTAGATACAGGCGGCCAGGTAGATTCCATGTTTTTGACTTATGGAAGGCATACAGTTACGCAATGCCGACTAATGAACGAAATACGAATGCACGGAATGTCAGACGAGCTGTGTGATTAGACTGAAGGGTTTCTAGCAGGCAGAACACAGCATGGCATTCTAGACAGAGAGAAGTCTTCAGAGGTAAAAGTAAGTTGCGGTCAGCTCCAGGGGAGAGTTATTGGACCATTACAAAAATTGAACCCCACCCGAACAGGCAATGAATGCCCAACGGTACCGACCGGCCGCCGTGTCATCCTCACCCTACAGGCGTCACTGGATGCCGATTTGGAGGGGCATGTGACTAGCACGTCGCTCTCCAGGCCTTATGTCATTTTACGACACCGGAGCCGCTACTTCTGAGTCAAGTAGCTCCTCAATTTGCCCCGCCAGGGCTGAGTGCACCCCGCTAGCCAACAGCAATCGACAAACCGGATGGTCACCCATCCAAGTGCTGGCCCAGCCCGACAGAGGTTAAATTCGGTGATCAGACGGGGACCCGTGCTACCACTGCAATAAGGTCGTTGGGTTATAGGACCATTACTTTCCGCAATATACACTCCTAGAAATTGAAATAAGAACACCGTGAATTCATTGTCCCAGGAAGGGGAAACTTTATTGACACATTCCTGGGGTCAGATACATCACATGATCACACTGACAGAACCACAGGCACATAGACACAGGCAACAGAGCATGCACAATGTCGGCACTAGTACAGTGTATATCCACCTTTCGCAGCAATGCAGGCTGCTATTCTCCCATAGAGACGATCGTAGAGATGCTGGATGTAGTCCTGTGGAACGGCTTGCCATGCCATTTCCACCTGGCGCCTCAGTTGGACCAGCGTTCGTGCTGGACGTACAGACCGCGTGAGACGACGCTTCATCCAGTCCCAAACATGCTCAATGGGGGACAGATCCGGAGATCTTGCTGGCCAGGGTAGTTGACTTACACCTTCTAGAGTACGTTGGGTGGCACGGGATACATGCGAACGTGCATTGTCCTGTTGGAACAGCAAGTTCCCTTGCCGGTCTAGGAATGGTAGAACGATGGGTTCGATGACGGTTTGGATGTACCGTGCACTATTCAGTGTCCCCTCGACGATCACCAGTGGTGTACGGCCAGTGTAGGAGATCGCTCCCCACACCATGATGCCGGGTGTTGGCCCTGTGTGCCTCGGTCGTATGTAGTCCTGATTGTGGCGCTCACCTGCACGGCGCCAAACACGCATACGACCATCATTGGCACCAAGGCAGAAGCGACTCTCATCGCTGAAGACGACACGTCTCCATTCGTCCCTCCATTCACGCCTGTCGCGACACCACTGGAGGCGGGCTGCACGATGTTGGGGCGTGAGCGGAAGACGGCCTAACGGTGTGCGGGACCGTAGCCCAGCTTCATGGAGACGGTTGCGAATGGTCCTCGCCGATACCCCAGGAGCAACAGTGTCCCTAATTTGCTGGGAAGTGGCGGTGCGGTCCCCTACGGCACTGCGTAGGATCCTACGGTCTTGGCGTGCATCCGTGCGTCGCTGCGGTCCGGTCCCAGGTCGACGGGCACGTGCACCTTCCGCCGACCACTGGCGACAATATCGATGTACTGTGGAGACCTCACGCCCCACGTGTTGAGCAATTCGGCGGTACGTCCACCCGGCCTCCCGCATGCCCACTATACGCCCTCGCTCAAAGTCCGTCAACTGCACATACGGTTCACGTCCACGCTGTCGCGGCATGCTACCAGTGTTAAAGACTGCGATGGAGCTCCGTATGCCACGGCAAACTGGCTGACACTGACGGCGGCGGTGCACAAATGCTGCGCAGCTAGCGCCATTCGACGGCCAACACCGCGGTTCCTGGTGTGTCCGCTGTGCCGTGCGTGTGATCATTGCTTGTACAGCCCTCTCGCAGTGTCCGGAGCAAGTATGGTGGGTCTGACACACCGGTGTCAATGTGTTCTTTTTTCCATTTCCAGGAGTGTATATTAATGACTTAACAGATGGCGTCTAAACTTCCTTGTGGCTTTTTACGGGTGATGCTGTTGTAAGCAGGGGAATCGCGACGCTAGAAAATTGTAGTGAAATGTAGGAAGACCTGGAGAGGACAGACTGGTGCTGCAGGTAGAGACATTTCGCTCACAACATGTACAGTTGTAGCGTATTAAGGATACACCGACAGAATGATCCTTTATTGTGTGATTTGGCAGTTGCAGGAGAATAGCTGGAAGCAACTACTTCGATAAAGTATCTAGGAGTTTATGTACGGTGCTATTTGAAATGGAACGACCACATAAAATTAATCACGAGGATGGCAGATGGAAAACTGAGATTCGTTGGAAGAATCCTCGGGTAATGTACTCAAACAGCAAAGTAAGTAGCTTACAAAACACTCGTTTGACCAATAATTGAATATGGCTCGTCATTATAGGATCTGTGCCACATAGGATTGATGGAGAAAGCAGAGAAGATCCACATGACAGCAGCGCGTTTCGTTATAGTTTCGTTTAGTAGGTTCGGAAGCGTCACAGAGATGATCAACCAGCGTCATTGGCAGATGCCGCAAGAGACGAGGTTTGGATAACGCTGTGGTTTATAGTTAAAGCTCCGACAGTGTACATTTCAGGAAGAGTCAACAATTACAGGGTGATTTTTTCCACCAGGTACATAATCTAGGAATTGATCGATGAGAGGATGCGGAACAAAAGACATCTAACGAAATTATGTCCGGAGATGTTTGGTTTCCATGCTAGATACTATTTATTCACTCATACACTGTTAGAGAGACAGCGGTCTAATACGCACTGTACCATGCAGCCACGGTTAAATTATGTATTGCAAATGGTTTGCATGTGCCTTAAAGCATGCTTGTACGCGCCTAGCGTGTTCGGTCTCACACGTTCACATCTTCCAGGCTGCATACGAACAGTGTCCAGGGCAGCATAATACGCTGCTCCATTGTCTTCACAACGGGAAAGAGATCTGCTTACACGATACTTTTGAGATGGCCCCGTAACCAGAAATCGCACAGGTTGAGATCTGGTGAACGAGCAGGCCACGCAACTGGACCTCCTCGTCCGATCCACGGAACCACGGAAGACACGACAGAGACGCGTCCAGACGTTAACAGCGAAATGGGCTGGAGCACCATCAAGTAGCAGCCACATAACCATTCGAATCATCAGTGGCAGGGGATGCACAGTCAACCGCTGGAAACACATTTAGATCCGGTCTGTTAGGCGACGTGTAAGGAACACCAGTCCCAAAATATGATCGCCAGTTATCCCCGCCCAGACATTGCGGCTACACCGAAGCTGATGATTCGCTTTCACTATACCATGGGGGTTCTATATAATATCCCACAGATGACTGTTATGAAAGTTGGAGATACCACTCCGCGTAAAGGTGATCTCATCTGTGAATAGAATGTATGACACAAACCCTAGAATTGTGGTTGCCTGGTGAAGAAATCAGTGAGAAAACTGTATCGTTATACTTCAGATCATAATCTACTGATCTGAATGTGCTTTTACGAGTACATGAGTGCGTGTGCATCACTGGGTGCGTGCGTGTGTGTGCACATATGTACGTAAGGGTGGATGCATCATTGGATGCATCTTTTAACGTAGCAAATTATTACGAGTTGTCATCTTGCATTGAAAGCGTAGCTTGTCGTGAAGCCTGGAGGATAGCAGATATTTGGTTCTCACGCTGCCACGGATGACGCTGGCTACTGGGCCGAGCGAGCGATGTACAGCAATGTGTGCAATACGTTACACATACTCCGTATTAAATATTAATCGACCTTTTTCATACTCAGTATGCCAAATTATATGGACAACCCTACCATACTGTCAAAATTTCAAATCAATGACGTCGATATTTTCGGAGAATAAATTTTCACCTAAAACACACAATAACCGTGCTGGAATTGTGAAACTTGTGTTTGGGACTATCAAGCGGACAGGTTCACATAATCTATGTGTCTGGAAATTTCTTCACTTTCATTACCACACATCTCTGATGTAATTTAAAATACTTTGGAAAATTATTATTTTATCGCGTCTTGGGTTGTGTGAGTGTTTTGGAGAGACACAGAGTAAATTGAGGACATACGTAAAGTGAGAATGTGATATTGTATTGAAACTACCCTAATGTAAGTGTGACAAAGTCGTTGCGCAATAGGGCAACAGTGGAATTTGTGACGTATTTCCGAGTGAGCTTGATTTCGTAAAAGTCAGCTAGCAGATGCATTGAGTACGAAATTTATTAGTAATTTATTTTGAAGAAATAAATCGTATTTTGTCTTCAATAAATTTTATTTACTTTCAGAAATACGAAATTTCTATTCTAAATTACTTGTGGTAACATGATTGGCTGACATTAGAAATACCGCTCGAGATGAACTGATTGGGTGCTTATTATACTAACCAATAGGAAACCAGCATTTCCCGAGCGTTTCAATAAGGTTTTGTGCCTCAGATCTATGAGTCGAGATAGTCGCTCAGAAGCTGTCTTCTGGTAAACACCTATGTTAAAGCGGACTGACCAAATTTGTAGCCGGCCGAGGTGGCCGAGCGGTTCTAGGTGCCACAGTCTGGAACTGCGAGACCGCTACGGTCGCAGGTTCGAATCCTGCCTCGGGCATGGATGTGTGTGATGTCCTCAGGTTAGTTAGGTTTAAGTAGTTCTAAGTTCTAGGGACTGATGACCTCAGAAGTTAAGTCCCATAATGCTTAGAGCCATTTGAACCATTTTTGAACCAAATTTGTACCAGAATCAGGAAATTCGCACGTTTGATCGGTTCTCGAGTCGTTCATGAAGAGCAGATGGAGCCCTATTATTTTGTGAAATATTGAGCGTTGTGAGTAGTTTACTTTAGGAGATATCCTCGTGTAAATCTGTCATATCGTCCATAAACTCGACGTGGAATTTTTCGTGCAGATAACGGAACATTATGGCGAGCACTTCTTTACAAGAAGACTACTGAACCACTGAATGTGTTACCTCGCATGCTGTCGTGGGTTAGTGACTGTTTAGGACGTTTCAAATATCGAATCGGACTAAATATCTTCTGACTGCTTTTGGGTGTGAACTTGTTACAGAGACAGTCAGTAATATTGCATAATTTACGTCGGGATATTACATACGGAGTTGATAGCCATTTTTCTTGTTTTAAAGACAATAAACGAACTTAAAGGATATTTTAGATATTTTTTCATACGAGTCATGCAAAATTCCCGAACGCTCGATAGTTTAAGTAACTTTCAGCTACTACCCCTGAACTGGACTTACTTTGCCTTTGTGTGGTAGGTATTTGGCCAAATTTTCGTCAACACTGATTTTGTCGGCTAAACCAGTACCTACCATCGCAGAACGAAGGGGCAGAGAAGCTGAAGCCTATCCAGCTAGGTGAATAGACTGTTTAAAGGTTGCTCACCCGCCGCGACACAATCTGTACATACCAGCAATGAGTTAAAGAAGGAATAGTGGAATATTAGAATTAGCAGTGTTTGTTAGGTCGTTTGTAAGTGTGTAGATAGGAAAGGACGTCATACACAGTATTTAAATTGACGTCAAACCGCGCCAGTAAGTAGTTCCTTACTGGGGCATGTGAATTAGTTACTTTATAAATATGTTTAATCATTTATTCATTTGTGACTAATTGCACTGTAGAAATGATATGGGGGTGAATGAACAACTAAATAACCAAATTACTATCTAAGAAGATAATGCACTTTCTAGGATATGTGTTCTACGTCCATGGCAGATCGTTCAATTTTATCTGTTACTAGTGTATTCGAAAAGGAAATTTGTTACAGTTAGTTAGTGATTGTCACTATTCGTCCTTAAAGTTTGTTTGAAAAGGCAGCGTAGCGCTAGAGTCATCCATAAATGTTGTATAGTACTGCTGTGTCGGAGACGATGTATGGTCACAGTCAATTAAGAACGGACTTGCAATTTTGATTATGGTTCTGCATCAGTTGCAGAATATTGCAGGACAAATGAAAATCTGTGTTGGAATCGTACTCGGGGGATTTCCCGGTTGTCACGAGCGGTCGCCTTTAATGACCCGAGCTATCGCAACACTCTTCCAGGTGCGACCCAAATCGCCTTAAATATGACGTCAGTTCTATGTGGACGTGGACATGAGCGAGGCTTTGATTTGCAGCGATAGCTTAGGAACGATCGCATGAAGCGCGATAGCTAACGGGACGGGCGGCCACAACTCTTTGCAGTGTCACTTGCTGACTACATCCGGGGCACCACTTACACACTTTTTATAGCCGAATATGGACATACCTTACCTTCATCAGCAATTCGCAAAGGTGCTCAGAGAAAAATGGTTCAAATGGCTCTGAGCACTATGGGACTTATCTTCTGAGGTCATCAGTCCCCTAGAACTTAGAACTACTTAAACCTAACTAACCTAAGGACATCACACACATCCATGCCCGAGGCAGGATTCGAACCTGCGACCGTAGTGGTCGCGCGGTTCCAGACTGTAGCGCCTAGAACCGCTCGGCCACAACGGCCGGCTCAGGCTCGGAGAAAATCCTGAAGAATACGGTGGAGGTGCCAATAGATTTCAAAGCGCTTAACATGCAGAAAAGTGAATGAAAATACCCCTAATGACATATTTCACCCCGTTCCCCCCAACGAACTAAGGATCATAGACTTCCATAGGCTTGCGTGCCCCTACAACAAACATGGATGTGCCATAGATGCAACCCGATAGAGAAATATCTGTGGAGAGACCAAGAAACATAATTCTTCCTGAAGAAGGACAGCGGCATTTGCAGTAGTTGCAGCAGCAAGTCTGAACGAGCCACTGAACTGGCAATTAGGCAACATGAACTTTCCATGTTGGAACTGTAGTGCCGCTGTCATTACATGGGAAAGTCAGAGAGAATATGTTGAGGTATATTGCAGTGACTGCTAGTTACTGGCGAGCGGAGGGTGTTGTCATTTTGATTATAGCAATAAACCCATCATGTTATTTTCAGATGGGCCAGGCTTGCTTGGTGAAACATGACATTGCAATGGTAAAGCACAGTTATTGCGGTGCAGGAAAGGCTATTCCTCTACCAGTGTCTTACGGTGGCGTTTCCGTGTACATGTCTGGAAGTGGCGCATTGGCGTCGAAGATGGGCTGCTACGTTGCACAAATAACGGTAATTTTGTGTCAGTTTCATTCACAGTCCAGCAGTTCTACCAGTAAGTGGGTGGAAGGCAGATGAGGAAACCACATGGAGCCGCCACCACGAGTTTAGGTCTCCGTCACAGCACCAGATTCCCACAACAAAAAGAAAACGACTGTCTGAACGCCTCAGTACGAGCTCTAATTTCCCTTATCTCTGAATGGTGATCTCTGCGTGTTTTGAAAGTTGTTGGTAATAATATATGCTCTACATCCTCAACCAAGATCGGATTTTGTAATTTAATGAGCAGCCCCTTCCGTTTAGCGCGTCGTCTACCTGCAATTATGTGTCACTTCAAACTTTCTATAAAATTTGTAACGCTCTCGCGATAGGTAAATGTACCAGTCACGAATCTTGCCGCTATTCTTTGGACTTTCTCAATCTCTTGAATGAGACCCCACTGGTAAGGGTCTCATACAGACGAACAATACCCTAGAACTGGACGAACTAACGTATTGCAAGTAACTTCCTTTGTTGAAGGACTGCATCGCTTCAGGATTCTACCAATAAACGGCAATCTAGAGTTCCTCTTACCCGTTACTTGCGTAATCTGATCGTTCCATTTGAGATCATTTCGAATAGTCACAGCTTGATACTTGACAGATGTTACTGCTCCCAAAGACTGGGCATTTATTTTATACCCCTCCATTAAATGGGATCTTCGATTTGTTATACACAGTAGGTTACACTTACCAACATTGAGTCACAACTGCTAGTCATGACACCACACAATTATTTTCTGCAAATCCTCATTGATTTGTTCACAACTTTCGTGTGATACTGCTTTTCTGTAGACTACAATCGGCAGTCTAATACCGCTGTCAATATCATCAACCAGATTGCTTATATAAGTCGTAAAAAGCAGCTGACCTATTACGGTGCCCTGGGGCACACCTGAAGTTATACTTGTTTCTGTTTAAGTCACCCCGTTCAGGACGACATACTGCTCCCTGTCTGTTAGAAAACTTTCTATCCAACCGCATATATCATCGGATGGACCGTAACAGCGCACTTTTTGGAGCAAGCGACAGTGCGGAAATGAGTCAAACGCCTTTCGAAAGTCTAGGTATATGGCATCAGCCTGGGAGCCGATATCTAGAGCCCCTTGTATATGATGCACAAAGAGGGCCAGCTGTGTCTCCCATGACCACTGGTTCCTAAAACCGTGCTGGTTTCTGCAGACGAGCTTCTCAGAGTCTAGGAAGGTCATTATGTCTGGTCACAAAATGTGTTCCATGATTCTACAACAAATCGATGTCAGTGAAATTAGCCGGTAATAATGTGCATCCGATTTCCTACCCTTTTTATAGGTTGCTATGACCAGGGTCTTCTTCCAGTCTCGAGGAACTTTCCGCTGTTCGAATGATCTCTGATAGCTGATGGATAAGAATAGTGCTATACTTGTAGCACAGTCAACATAAAATCTTACGGGGATACCGTGTGGGCCAGATTCCTTCCTGGCGTCTAAGAATCTTAACTGTTTTACAGTCGCAGATACACTAAACACTATGTCAGCCATCCTTGGGTTGTTCGATAATTGTAAGTGGGAATGGTGCTGCAGTACTCTACCGTAGACGAGTTTTTGAAAGCTAGGTTTAGAATTTCGGCCTTCCGTTTATCGTCGTCCGTTACATTACCCATACTGTCAGCAAGAGAAGGTACTGAATTATTTTTAGCGGTCACAGATTTTACGTACGACCAAAATTTTTTGGGGTTATTTTTAGAAACTGCAGATAAAATATTGCTTTCAAATTCGTTAAAAGAATCTCTCATTGACCTTTTGAGAGCTGCTTTCATTTCGCATGATTTCTGTTTGTCAGCAGAGCAGTGACTACGTTTAAAACGACTGTGCGAAATCCTCTGCTTTATAAGCCACTTTCTAATATATTTGTTGAACCAAGGTGGATCCTTTCACTCCCCTATATTTTTGCTAGGCACATATTTCTCTAGCACGTGATGGACAATACCTTTAAATTCCGACGTATCTCAAAGTGGCACTCAGGATCTGTTGACTGTGGCCAACAAAGCTTGCAGCTGCGTTTGGACTGCACACAACAGACACAGTCCATGTCCATCTAGCTAATATGGGATTCACTATAAGAAACTTAAGGGAACCTTCTGCCACACAAGGTTAACAGCTACACTCCAGTCGGCAGAAACGACACTCAAAATTACAAAATTATAAATATGCATGGTAGAAGCTAGATCTGGTGCTTATTTTCCTACTAGGGGCTACCTAGTGAATACTAAAGAAAAACACAGTGACCTACAGTAAACTGCTAGGGGCTATCTAGTGAATGTTATTAACGAATTAAACAGTAACCTACGGTAAGCTACACCTACTGATTATGCCTCGTATTTTTAATGCAAACAAACGTTTACATAAAAAAATTATAAAAACCGCTACTTTCAATCTATCGAGTCTAAATGACACTAAAAATTGTAAATACTGAGTATTGTATACTGACAGATGCAGGTACAAAACAAAACCTTAAGCTAACAATAAGAGTTCGGAATGTAAAGCTCAAATACGAACACTACTTAATAGGAACCGCTGGGCTTACAAATCACGATCACAAAAGCCCACCATAAGCTAAGGAATTATAGCAGACGGCGAGGTGAGTTTTAGCTTTCTGCTAACTAAACCGTATGTAAGAAGGGATCAGAAGTTGTATTATAGCACTGATTTACTCAGATTTTTTAGTTTGACACTAATTTACCACGTATTTTACGTTTTCTTAACTGTTAACGCTCGCAGGTTGCGCTAGACGAAAGTATATAATTGAGGTTAGAATTCACTGACAGTATCACTTAACTGATAATTCCGCGTATTTAACGTCAGATAAGAATGTAAACAAACGTTTGCGCACACGCGAAACCGTTCTAAACAAAACTCTGCTTTTCCTATTCAGAAGCAAATGAAAACTGAAGCCTCCAATTTATCAAGCCTATCTGACACTAATACACGTGAATACTATAGAATATACAGCAAAAACAATTAATTTGTAGCTTAATTACTTAACTCGTCACACAGCAAAGAAAAAGCGCTCGCAGCCGGCGTCAGGGCTGCCAATTCTGCAAGAATGACGCAAAACTGACCATTGTTGACGAATAGGGCAGCGGTCCATCACAGAGAATGTACGAGATAAAGCGTCCAGACGAACTTGTTGCATTTTGTGTTCTGTCGGGGATCTCTGTGGGAAGTATAATAAGAACTTTGGTTCCTCAGTCTTCATACCTCTAGAAGCGACCAGGCTCAGCCTGTTAGGATATTTGAACTCAAAGAATCATGTGCCATTATGCAGAACTTTAAGGAGTCGTTGCATAATCTCAAGATTGGCGTTTGCTGTGCAACGTCTAGCGTCCACATCATAATACGATCCCAAACTGTTAACGCTAACTCGTATGTCCAGACGCTGTTGAATCCATATGTGGATCAACTCAGTAGATATTTTGAGCAAGATAGAGCAACGGCACACGCTGCCTTGATCAACTTATCGACCATTGATGAAAACGGATAATGACTGGAGAAATATGGTTTAGGTGTGCGGTTAGGAGAGAGTAATCAGCAAAGGCAGTGCAGTCTCTGGGCCACCTCGATCGCCTGATCTCTCTCTCTCATTGTAGTCAAATATTCCTGACACACTGGAAGAGCTACAGCAGAACACCGGAAAATGGCCTTGCTGCTGTCCCTAGGCAGAGCTGCTGCAAGTGTCTATCAGTTTATTTAATCAAGCACAATGCTGCATCGAAGTCAACAGTGGCCATTTCCAGCATTTCCTGTAATGTTAATTAACAACGAACAATTCCATGTCAGTCTTACCGTAAATATTTTATGGGCATTTTTTTTTTCTTTTGGACGCCCTGTACTTCTTTGGACATGATGGTCTGCTATTGGTTTTAATGACGAACGGCATCATCCTGTGAAAATATTTGTTAGTTAAAGTGGCCTTCCACTGGGTGCCTGGGGTGGAGACTACCCAAGAGCTTATTGTCGTGAGGAGAAACAAAACTGTCCTTCTACTGGTCAGAGCATGGAATACGGGATCTGTTAATGAGACAGGTAGGTTAGAGCATTTAAAAAGTGAACTGAAAATGGTGAAGTTAGATATAGTAGGTACTAGTGATGTGCAGCTGCAAGAGGACCAGTGCTTATGTTCTAGCAATTAATAAGAAAATATGGATGCGGATGCACTACTATGAACGGCATAGTAAACATCTGATCGTAGCCCAGAAATATACTAATCCAACACCCACTACAGCGCTACAAGTTTATATGACGAATTTCTCCGCAGATGATCAAGACATTCAATGAATGTGTGACGAGGTAAATGGAATATGTTAGTAGCAAAAGGACAAGTGTGTTGTCTCTTTCATGCAGCGATTCACTTGGATGGTAGCGAATCTGCATGCAACCATCAGAGAGATGTACATGGTATATGGTTCATCAAGCCGGACGTGAGGTATCCATTGATCTATGGGCCAATCTCGATGAGCGTGTGACGACTACAATCATGGAATGGCAGATACCGATTGGGCAAGATGAGAGCTTGTAGGACTCATTCCTCGTGTAGTTCCATGTTCAACATTGTCCACTGAGTGAAATATCTCGGTATTCATCAGCAATGTACTCTGTCATCAGATCACTCACATACCACCATTCATACTGTTTTACAGAACAGGCCTCCGCTCCCCAAGTTCTGTGAAGATGTAGGGATGTGAAACGACTTGTAACCTATTGGTGATTTCATCACCTTACCACTGCTTCCCATAGATGCACATAACAGTGGAGTATGAACAGCCGACCGGCTTCACTGACGCTAGATGCTCATTCATAGGTGACAGGGTATTTCCCACTCGTCTCTGCTCCACTTATATACTTCCCTTACTGTTTCATGTGCTCACAGTGACATCAGATTCAATCTCATAGTGGACAGTGGTCATGATATTTTGATTGTCAGTGTGTGTTATATGTCAATTTGCACTTACATAAGCACTTTATGATTCCATCTTCTTTAGTAAGATTTTCATTGAACTGTATGTTTCTACAATGATATACACTATACACTTACTTCGACCCTTGTTGCTAGGTTAACTAGGGAATCAAGAGAACTGCCGAAGTTAACAGTACTGAAAGGTGTTGGATAGAATGGGAGGTGGTTAGTGGAGTGGCAGTTTAAAAAATCTGTAGAAACAGGTTGGTCTAACCATTTGAGTGATTTGCTCAGCACTTAACAAAACGGTTCAATTCATCCAGAAACACAGCAAGACCTCCCCAATATATATATATATATATATATATATATATATTCCTGGAAATGGAAAAAAGAACACATTGACACCGGTGTGTCAGACCCACCATACTTGCTCCGGACACTGCGAGAGGGCTGTACAAGCAATGATCACACGCACGGCACAGCGGACACACCAGGAACCGCGGTGTTGGCCGTCGAATGGCGCTAGCTGCGCAGCATTTGGGCACCGCCGCCGTCAGTGTCAGCCAGTTTGCCGTGGCATACGGAGCTCCATCGCAGTCTTTAACACTGGTAGCATGCCGCGACAGCGTGGACGTGAACCGTATGTGCAGTTGACGGACTTTGAGCGAGGGCGTATAGTGGGCATGCGGGAGGCCGGGTGGACGTACCGCCGAATTGCTCAACACGTGGGGCGTGAGGTCTCCACAGTACATCGATGTTGTCGCCAGTGGTCGGCGTAAGGTGCACGTGCCCGTCGACCTGGGACCGGACCGCAGCGACGCACGGATGCACGCCAAGACCGTAGGATCCTACGCAGTGCCGTAGGGGACCGCACCGCCACTTCCCAGCAAATTAGGGACACTGTTGCTCCTGGGGTATCGGCGAGGACCATTCGCAACCGTCTCCATGAAGCTGGGCTACGGTCCCGCACACCGTTAGGCCGTCTTCCGCTCACGCCCCAACATCGTGCAGCCCGCCTCCAGTGGTGGCGCGACAGGCGTGAATGGAGGGACGAATGGAGACGTGTCGTCTTCAGCGATGAGAGTCGCTTCTGCCTTGGTGCCAATGATGGTCGTATGCGTGTTTGGCGCCGTGCAGGTGAGCGCCACAATCAGGACTGCATACGACCGAGGCACACAGGGCCAACACCCGGCATCATGGTGTGGGGAGCGATCTCCTACACTGGCCGTACACCACTGGTGATCGTCGAGGGGACACTGAATAGTGCACGGTACATCCAAACCGTCATCGAACCCATCGTTCTACCATTCCTAGACCGGCAAGGGAACTTGCTGTTCCAACAGGACAATGCACGTCCGCATGTATCCCGTGCCACCCAACGTGCTCTAGAAGGTGTAAGTCAACTACCCTGGCCAGCAAGATCTCCGGATCTGTCCCCCATTGAGCATGTTTGGGACTGGATGAAGCGTCGTCTCACGCGGTCTGCACGTCCAGCACGAACGCTGGTCCAACTGAGGCGCCAGGTGGAAATGGCATGGCAAGCCGTTCCACAGGACTACATCCAGCATCTCTACGATCGTCTCCATGGGAGAATAGCAGCCTGCATTGCTGCGAAAGGTGTATATACACTGTACTAGTGCCGACATTGTGCATGCTCTGTTGCCTGTGTCTATGTGCCTGTGGTTCTGTCAGTGTGATCATGTGATGTATCTGACCCCAGGAATGTGTCAATAAAGGTTCCCCTTCCTGGGACAATGAATTCACGGTGTTCTTATTTCAATTTCCAGGAGTGTATATATATGCAGTAAACCGATTTCGGCTTTGTAGTCATTGTAATGTAGTAATAAAAAGGCATACTAGTGTATTGGTGTTCTGTGTTGACATAGTTAAAGGGGAAAAGTGTGCAGTGATTATCTTCAGTATTCTGGGTTAAATCTGACTTTGGCACTAAAAGGGGTGAATTATGATGCCACTAGAATCTTTGGTCATTTGCCAAATAGCATTAAAAGCCTGACACATAGCCAACTCACGTTTAAAAACAAGTTAAAAGTATTCCTGAATGACACTATCTTCTACTTATCAAAACTAGACATGATTGTCTTACTCTGATTGCCGCAATCGTTCTTTGAATAAAAATATGGCAGTTCAGTCTTTTATCCCTATTTTTAATTTCAAGATCGCTTTCAGGCTAGGTGCCCATCTTCAGATCATATATTGCATTTACAGAGTAACCTGTGAGTACAGAACTACTTCTGTACTGACAGCTAGCCTGGAACCGGTCTTGAAAATAAAAACTAGCGATCAAAGACTGAAATGACATATTTTTAGTTCCTTCTATTCAATGGATGAATTTTTAGATATGAAGTAGTAACTGTAGAAAAAAGTTAATTATATTGTCTTAAGAAAAGCATGTTTAAGTGACACAATCCACAGTATTATGAAATGCAAGATCTACGGAACAAGTATTAATGTATGTATTGTAGTGGCTGTCTGCGGGAGAACAGATAGTTAGTGAAGAAAGGCGAGGTGTCGTGGAGGATCCGTTGAGAGGGAAGGAAGGAGTGTTGAGATTCTGGTTGTGAAAGTTTAGGCAGTTATCAAGCAGAAGAGGAGTGAGAGGTGCTCTGTGAAAAAACAGGCAGTTAGAGAAGGGAAGTGAGTTGCAGTGAGAGGCTAACTGTGAGATAACAGGTAGACAGTGAGCGAGTGGAAGTGAGGAAGAATGAGACAATGGTTATAACACATCAGGCAGCTAGCAGAAGTAAAGTGTTATGAGAGGCTGGGTGTGAGCGACGAGGTGAAGAGTGAGAGGAAATGATGTGTGGTGAGAATCTGTCTGTGGAAATGCAGGTGGTTAGTAAGGGGAAATTAACTGTGCTGAGATGATTGGTGTGAGAGAACAGGTGGTTAATGGGAGGGAAGTGAGGTGCGGTGGGGAGATGGCTGGCCGGCGGTCTCACCTTGAGAGACGTACACGTTGATGGTGTCGGGCTCGGTGTCCGGCGCGGCGCACGTGTAGTTGCCGGAGTGGGCGCGCGTGGCGCTGGAGACGACCAGCCTGGAGTGGGTGCGCGGGCCAGGCTCCGTGATGACGGAGACGCCCCGTGGCCCGGCGCCGCCCACCGGCCGGTCGTTGTGCCACCACTGCACCGGCCGCGGCGCAGGCTCGCTCTGCCACACACCCAGCCACCGCGGGTCACGTCACTCCAGTACCGGCTGGCAACACTGCTATACTGCGCTACACCGTATGCCGGAGTCTAAGTGAATGCGAAATGCTCGACCAAAGTTCTTCAGGATACATGGAATCCGAAAGAGTATTCAATCTCAAATTTTATTATTCATCTCAATAACCGGTCACAGTCATTACGACCACCATCACATCGATGGAAGAATGAGCATATTCAAGAGTGGTTGCTTTCTTGTCTCTGTATGTTTTCGGCTATTAGATTGGTGCATAAGGTTGTAGTGTTTTTGTATTCCATATTGGTATTCTGGTTGCTATGAGTTTACTTATCCATTGGCATTTTTTATTTTTAGTTCACTCTTGCTATTTGGGCAACGGCCTTGCCGCAGTACTTACACCGCTTCCCGTGAGATCATCGAAGTTAAGCGCTGTTTGGCGTGGTCGGCGTTTGGATGGGTGACCATCCGGACCGCCATGCGCTGTTGCCATTTTTTCGGGGTGCACTCAGCCTCGTGATGCCAATTGAGGAGCTACTCGACCGAATAGTAGCGGCTTCGGTCAAAGAAAACCATCATAACGACCGGGAGAGTGGTGTGCTGACCCCACGCCCCTCCTATCCGCATTCCCCACGGAGGATGACACGGCGGTCAGATGGTCTCGGTAGGCCACTCGTGGCCTGAAGACGGAGTGAGAGTGAGTTCAAATATTCTCATTTTTTCAGTTGGGGATAGTGAGTGGAGTTGTGGGCGCTAGAAAAGCGAGAGGTACTTATAGAAATCGGAACATTTCTGACATACGTACTCTCCTGTTAAATTTCAATAGAGGATGAAAGCAGCGGAGGCATCCAAAAACACTTTTGCCGTGTATGGCGATAATCACATTCGAGAGAGCACGACAAGAAAAGGATTTCTCGTTTTAAGGAGGATCGTTTTGACATTAGTTACTGTCCACATTCAGGACGACCTTCAGGGTTTTATGAAGATCGTTTGAAGACATCAGTCCACCATTATTTACATCATTGTACTCGGCAGCTGGCAAACGTAGTGAACTGGGATCATTTCAACATCGTGCGACGTTTTCATGTACTTGAAGAAGGTTAAAAAATTGGGTGTATGGGTACCGTATGCTTTAAGCCAATCCAAAATCACGAAAATCAGCAGTTGGGCATCTGCTCATCTCTGCTTGCTCCTCATCAATTGGCTCATGAAGAGGAGCGACGACTTCTATCCTGTATCGTTCCTAGTGAAGAGAAATAGTGTCTTCATGCTAACGTAAGGAAAAGAATGGAATGGTTTAGCCCAATCAAAGTAGCAGCTGCCCGATTAAAGATCTGTGTGCATCCACAAAAGATAGTATTACGTATGTGGTTGAAAAGCGACGGTGTGGTGTACTAAGAATTGCTTCCCTGAGGTGTAACCATCACTACTGACATTTACTTTCGACAGCTGAGACGCCTTGCAGACGCAATAAGAGAACAACGGCTAGGAGGACTGAGTAAAGTGATGGTATTCCACGATAACGCCCGCTACATTCTACTAGGCTCACAAAAACCTATATACAGGAATTCAGTTGGGAAATCATTCCCCACCCACCTTATTCACCTCATCTTGATCCCTCAGATTTTCACTTTTCGCTCTCTATCGAACAACTTTCGAGAAAATTTCTCTCTGTATGAAGATGCACTCCGAACATGGCTCGATGAGTCCTTCGCCTCAAAACCACGTGATTTCTACAGTCACAAAATAGAGAAGTTACCCCAGTGTTGGCAAACTTAGTGAAGCAGAATATAGTACAGGGTGATTCAAAAAGAATACCACAACTTTAAAAATGTGTATTTAATGAAAGAAACATAATATAACCTTCTGTTATACATCATTACAAAGAGTATTTAAAAAGGTTTTTTTTCACTCAAAAACAAGTTCAGAGATGTTCAATATGGCCCCCTCCAGACACTCGAGCAATATCAACCCGATACTCCAACTCGTTCCACACTCTCTGTAGCATATCAGGCGTAACAGTTTGGATAGCTGCTGTTATTTCTCGTTTCAAATCATCAATGGTGGCTGGGAGAGGTGGCCGAAACACCATATCCTTAACATACCCCCATAACAAAAAATCGCAGGGGGTAAGATCAGGGCTTCTTGGAGGCCAGTGATGAAGTACTCTGTCACGGGCTGCCTGGCGGCCGATCCATCGCCTCGGGTAGTTGCCGTTCAGGTAGTTAGGGACAGATAAGTGCCAATGTGGTGGCGCTCCATCCTGCTGAAATATCGTAGGACTCTCCATACAGTTGATTGCGGAATTTGCAGCTCTCTGCTAGCTCTGCGAGTCGATTTTCCTGGGCTGCGAACAAATGCTTGCTGGATGCGTGCTACATTTTCATCACTCGTTCTCGGCCGTCCAGAACTTTTCCCTTTGCACAAACACCCATTCTCTGTAAACTGTTTATACCAACGTTTAATACACCACCTACCAGGAGGTTTAACACCATACTTCGTTCGAAATTCACGCTGAACAACTGTCGTCGATTCACTTCTGCCGTACTCAATAACACAAAAAGCTTTCTGTTGAGCGGTCGCCATCTTAGCATCAACTGACGCTGACGCCTAGTCAACAGCGCCTCAAGCGAACAAGTGTACAACTAAATGAAACTTTATAGCTCCCTTAATTCGCCGACAGATAGTGCTTAGCTCTGCCTTTTGTCGTTGCAGAGTTTTAAATTCCTAAAGTTGTGGTATTCTTTTTGAATCACCCTGTATATTATTGATGAGTAAAGCCTCCATTATGCGTATCTGTTTTGTTTATTAAACTGGCCCGCATCTCGTGGTCGTGCGGTAGCGTTCTCGCTTCCCACGCCCGGGTTCCCAGGTTCGATTCCCGGCGGCGTCAGGGATTTTCTCTGCCTCGTGATGGCTGGGTGTTGTGTGATGTCCTTAGGTTAGTTAGGTTTAAGTAGTTCTAAGTTCTAGGGGACTGATGACCATGGATGTTAAGTCCCATAGTGCTCAGAGCCATTTTTTTTTATTAAACTCGTGGATAAACACTACGCACTTACGCGCCAACCCAATAGTTTTATCATGTGCTATATGCCATGTAGCACCTATCTGACAACTGGCATTTGTAAGTTGGACTAATATTTTACTGTGAACCCTTTTATATGCTACAGCTATTTTTCTAATAACAGTTTTAACTCCAAAATGAGATTTTCACTCTGCAGCGGAGTGAGCACTGATATGAAACTTCCTGGGAAGTTAAAATTGTGTGTCGGACCGAGACTCGAACTCGGGACCTTAGTAGAGCACTTTCCCGCGAAAGGCAAAGGTCCTGAGTTCGAGTCTCGGTCCGGCACACAGTTTTAATCTTCCATGAAGTTTCAACAGTTTTAACTATTCAAATTTTTTGCTTATGTAGAATTTTGAACATCCTACCACTGGCTTTGCAACATTCATATGGAAACTGTGCATATGGTCAGTGACACCTCGCCATCAGGTGCCCCCTCTCCCCTCCCCGACCACCCAGTTCTTTTCACTGCAGCTGTAAGCTCAGTGCGTCAATGGCACACAGCATCACAGGCCATGAGTGTTATCAGTTTTATCATGCTTTTATATTTTGTGACAGTGCTGATCATGGCTAAAAATTATGTTTGTCCTAAAACCAATTAAGTAATTTTGAGGAGTTATAAAAGAGAAATGAAGAAATATAGAGGAAAGAGTTTTTAATTTTCGAAGTTAGCTGTTCAAAAACGGTTCAAATGGCTCTGAGCACTATGCGGCTTAACTGCTATGGTCATCAGTCGCCTAGAACTTAGAACTAATTAAACCTAACTAACCTAAGGACATCACACACATCCATGCCCGAGGCAGAATTCGAACCTGCGACCGTAGCGGTCGCTCGGCTCCAGACTGTAGCGCCCAGAACCGCACGGCCACTCCTGCCGGCCAAGTTAGTTGTTCATGGCATTTTATATTCATTCTGCAAAAATTGTTTCCATTCTGGTCTGCAGAAAATTTCGCTACATTGATACATAACAGTCAGCATTCACAGTCATAGTGTCATGTTCCACCTCAAAGAAGTACACTATATAGTGATACGGGACACCACACCGTTAGTTCGGAGAAATGCAATGGCCTTTCGTGAATAATCTTGAGGTTATTATGAGCCCAGTAGCGAAAATTTTGTTTATTCGTAATCGCGCTAAGGTGAAAATGTGCCTCACTGCTTCTGAAGAAAACCTGTCTACAGCGGTTTCTGTGCAAGAATTTGCTCACATAGGCTTCTGTGGTTGGCATATGTTAGGATCATTTCTTGAACCATCATTATGATGAAGGGACTGAAATTCAATTCTACATTCAAAATCATCCTCACACTGCAATGTGAAATGCAGCATGCAACAGCGTGTCCTCCAGCAGAACATCTTAGCCAATGCTCGACAGCTACCACCACCTGCCGCACATGTTCTGGAGTTGTGATGGATACACGTCGGCTATGAGTATCTATTGTTAGTGTGCCATCAGTTTCCTCAAACCAACAAGCAGAGGACTGAATTGCGTTCGCATTAGATACGGCTTTGTTGCTCGGAAAAGCTCTTTGCGTGGTTGTGACAGATCGGTTGTTTTCAAAATACGCACACACGTGCAAATCCCCTTTGTGCTCCGGTCCAAACCATGTTGGCTGCTGAAATGAGGTCACCGACGGAACAAAGGGAGACCACGTGACCACGTGCAACTGACCGCCTCCCCCCCTCCCTTCCTCCCACGCGCCATCGAGCAGCTATTTCTCGTACTTGCTTACACGGTTCTGCCTCATCTTTTACTAACTTTAAGGGATCAAGTATTTTTCTCAGATGTTTATCAGGTCATGTGAATGAACTTATGCTCTCGTATCGCTTGGTTATGCACTTATTCAAAAATACATACACCCTTTTTGTTTTATATCAATATGATCATGGTCATAGTGATCTAAGCCGATTACTAAATTGGATAAACAAATTTCAGACCAAAAACTGTTTTACTTTCCATGTATTCCGCAAGAATAAATAATTCATTGTTGTCATTCCGCTTATAGCTGTTAAAAATGATTTTTGTGACTGCAATTTCTACAATTTCTCATTCTCATACATGCTGAAAGCACAAATTGTCACCAAATGAAATATGGTAACAGTAAAAATAATGCAACTGAATGTTAAAACTGGAAAGGGAAATAGGATCTTAAAGTGCACTCTGTAACGTTAAGTCGTGACATGGTACAACATAGTTTCCAGCCTAGTGGTTGGGTTACTACAGCGGTGAAATGATAAGTGCGTAACAACACAGAGGGTGAGCTGAGGAGTACAAAGATACTGGTTTGTGGAACTGATATCGTATGGCTTGGATGACGCGTATCCAAAATGCACGAATTTGAACAAAGTGTGTACAGTAATCTGAATAGACTAATGTAAGTAAAACCACGAATGCAAATTAAAAGTAGGTAATAATACATAGCTACGTGTACAACTAGACAGAGTTGACATGTCATATGGTAAAAATGAAGTGATTGGCTTAGTTACGACAAAGACATTTCTCTAAACAGCAATATATGTAGGTCTAAAATGATAAATGTAATTGAGAAGTAGTAGGTAAATCAACACACGCGAGGTATGTGCACATAATTCTACATAAGGTGACATATGATGTGTATAATGTATAAGGTTGCAAAGCGCAATAAGTTTGGCATAGCCATGAATGTTTGCCAAGATCAATGAGTAAACAAAACTGCATCTGTACCTAAAATCACCATCAGCATCCTATAAGAATTTCCAGAAATAATCTGGGCATCTCCTACGGTTGATGTCAGTCTGTTCATTCTACATATGTTCCGACTGATCTCTAAAGCACTTTAAATTTTGATTTGTTTTAAGAAGTAGAGTTTGCTTCCCTTCACGCCTCTCTGAAAAACTTCTGAAGAATTTTGGGTTGTATACGTCAGTGACTCGGCAGTGAACACAGTCCGCGCATGAAACGTATTCGCGGTGCGCTGGCTGCAATGGAGTTATGTGATACGGAGCACAAAAAATTGGTGAATTATTCTGTTTGTTGTGGTTTGAAAGTTGACTTGCGGATACATTATTTATCTCGTCCATCGGCCCTATTATGGGTACCTGTGCAATTGGTACAGGAGACTTGCAATAACGCTTTATCGCGGTCTGAAAATGGGAATCATGGTTACCGAAACCGGTAATTAAGAATGGAGTTTCTGTACAGGTGATCTTGGCTAAGAAGTTCACCATCTCTTTGGCAGTGTTTAAAGATTCCTCCTGCTCCATTTATTGATAGAGCGTCGAAAGATAATCTGCAGAGATACGTACGAGCCTTAATGTCGAATACTATCTTCACAATGCACACCAAAGCAGTATGTTTCCGGTTGAAGCGTATTGCCTGATTAAAACGCGTTTTCCACGTCATTTAGCTTTAAGAGTACTTTTCATGGCATTATCAGTGTATTTCTATAAATATCGGACAAGTTGCGTTTCTGAACGCTAATCTGTTTCCAACCAGTAAACAGTGAAAAAGAATTAACTTTCTTTCCATGTTTATTATTGACTGTTTTATGGTAAGTTATTCAAGATCATGTAAGCTATATCAACATGAAAATATTTACAAACACCCATGACTGATTTTTGCAGACTAATGAATTATGCTACCACGGTTAAACTTACGTGGTAAACCCATTTATTACCTCCACGTTTTATTACCTGTGTGATTTTCGTGTGAATCAGTGACTCTGTTTGCGAGAGCTGATACTGTACCAATGATCACAACATTTGCATGTTTATTGTCTCGGTCAATCTTCTATGAGTCTATAATCTACTCAAATGTTCCTATAAGTAGATGCAGCTATTTTTCTGTGCTGCACAATGTCGTATGGAAACAATCTTAGAATGATATAACATTAGCCTCCCTGCCTTTTATACATCCACTTTTAGGAAAATATACACTGAGGGAAAAAATAGCAACACTGAAAGTAATTAATGTAGAGTAAATCAATTTTTTTAATGGACTTGTCTGGTAACTGGTTAACATTGGAAGATCACACGTTAATGTAAGCGCGAGATAAGCTATTTCAAATGTGAAATTTTGGTACGTTAATAACCGGTGTAACCGCGATAGTGTTGAGTTCAAGCATCCAGGCGTGCTTGAATTGTGTTGTTGAGGTGCCGGAAGTCACTTTGTGGGATGGAGTTCCCTGACTGATGCACTTGGTCGGTCAACACACGAACGATTAACGCTGTTTGTGGATGGCGCTGGAGTCCAGTATGTGCTCGACTGGAGGCAGGTCAGGTGATCCAGCAGGCCAAGGCAACTCGTCGACACTCTTTAGAGCATGTTGGATCTCAACACCAGAAAGTGGAAGAGTGTTATCCTTTTGGAGAACACCCCCAGAAATGTCGATCGTGAATGGGCAGTACAACAGGTCGAATAACCAGAATGACATACACTACTGGCCATTAAAATTGCTACACCACGAAGATGACGTACAACAGACGCGAATTTAACCGACAGGAAGAAGATCCTGTGATATACAGATGATTAGCTTTTCACAGCATTCACATAAGGTTGGTGCAGGTGGCGACACCTACAACGTGCTGACATGAGGAAATTTTCCAACCGATTTCTCAAACACAAACAGCAGTTGACCGGCGTTGCCTGGTGAAACGTCGTTGTGATGCCTCGTGTAAGAAGGAGATATGCGTACCATCACGTTTCCGACTTTGATAAAGGTCGGATTGTAGCCTATCGTGATTGTGGTTTACCATATCGCGACATTGCTGCTCGCGTTGGTCGAGATCCAATGACTGTTAGCAGAATATGGAATCGGTGGGTTCAGGAGGGTAATACGGAACGCCGTGCTGGATCCCAACGGTCTCGAATCACTAGCAGTCGAGATGACAGGCATCTTATTCGCATGACTGTAACATACCGCGCAGCCACGTCTCGATCCCTGAGACAACAGATGGGGACGTCTGCAAGACAACAACCATCTGCACGAACAGTTCGACGACGTTTGCAGCAGCATGGACTATCAGCTCGGAGACCATGGCTGCGGTTACCCTTGACGCTGCATCACAGACAGGAGCGCCTGCGATGGTGTTTTTTTCGGATGAATCCAGGTTCTGTTTACAGCATCATGATGGTCGCATCCGTGTTTAGCGACATCGCGGTGAACGAACATTGGAAGCGTGTATTCGTCATCGTCATACTGGCGTATCACCCAGCGTGATGGTATGGGGTGCCATTGGTTACACGTCTCGGTGACCTTTTGTTCGCACTGACGGCACTTTGAACAGTGGACGTTACATTTCAGATGTGTTACGACCCGTGGCCCTATCCTTCATTCGATACCTGCGAAACCCTACATTTCAGCTGGATAATGCACGGCCGCATGTTGCAGGTCCTGTACGGGCCTTTCTGGATACAGAAAATGTTCGACTGCTGCCCTGGCCAGCACATTCTCCAGATCTCTCACCAATTGAAAACGTCTGGTCAATGGTCGCCGAGCAACTGGCTCGTCACAATACGCCAGTCACTACTTTTGATGAATTGTGGTATGAAGCTGCATGGGCGGCTGTACCTGTACACGTCATCCAAGCTCTGTTTGACTCAATGCCCAGGTGTATCAAGGCCGTTATTACGGCCAGAGGTGGTTGTTCTGGGTACTGATTTCTCAGGATCTATGCAGACAAATTGCGTGAAAATGTAATCACATGTCACTTCTAGTATAATGTATTTGTAAAATGAATACCCATTTATCATCTACATTTCTTCTTGGTGTAGTAATTTTAATGGTCAGTAGTGTACAAATTTGCATCAGTGCGCGAAAGAGTACTCCTGCCATCTTACGAAATCGTACTCTAGACCGTAACTCCAGGTGTAGATCCAGTGTGTCTAGCATGCAAACAGGTTGGTTGTAGACCCCTCAGGTGGCCTTCTTCTAACCAAGACACGGCAATTAGTGGTACCGAGATAGAACCAGCTTTCATCAGAAAACATAACGGACCTCCACGCTGACCTCCAATGAGCTCTCGCTTGACACCACTGACGTCACAAACGGCGGTGGTTTCGGGTCAGTGGAATGCACGCTACAGGACGTCTGGCCCGTAGCTGTCCTTGAAGTACCTGATTTGTGACGGTTCGTTGTGTCACTGTGGTGCTAACGGCTGGTCAGACGGCTGCTGCAGATTCCGGTAGACGCATCAGAACCATAAGTGGAACTCAATGGTCTTCCCTCTTGATAGTGGGATGTTGCCATTCGCACTCCCGTCTTCTTGCGACAGTAGATTATGCTGATCAAAGCTGCCAGTAATCACATACAGTGGCTACATGCCTGCCAAGTCTTTTTGCAGTATCACGGAAGGAACATCAAGTTTCTCATAGCCGTATCAGACGACCTCGTTCAAAGTCTGTGAGGTGTTGATAATGGCGTTTTTGTCGCATTCAAGGCATTCTTGATTAAAATTAATTTTCCACGTCCAATCTCAAAGGTAACTACCACTCAGGATCGTTACAGCTGTAGCGTTGAAGCAAACCTGATTTCATCATCATAGTGGTGGTACTAGCGTGATTCTTACGTGAAGGGCGCGAAATATGAATAGGCATAATCTTTCATATATAGAAACCGCCTAGAAACTTTCGTTTACGTTTCACAGCTAGCTTAGTTCTTGGTGTTGCGATTCTTTTCCGTCAGTGTATATTGACAAAAATATATCAACAAACTTCGAAGTTTTGTACAGATTTCAGGAAGAAATTGAGGCTAAGAAGCTAAGTCCGAAAACGTCATCCACCGACGCTACAAAACTGAGTTGCAGAAGCCAGCCGCCGGACAACCCCGTCGACAGTAAACGTAAGTTGAGTTTCTGACACCTTTGCTGCCGCTACGCTTTGCGCCTTCCACAGCATAGTGATAGGGTTCCTCATTTACCGCGGACTCTTGAAGTTCTGCGTACTCCCAGGCCCATTGCGACGAGTTTTACTTGCAGCTCGTCAAAGTTACAAGTTACGTTTGCTGCGGAAGGGGTGTCCCAGCGACATGAGCCAGCCTTTACATCTCTCCGTTGCGCCGTTTCATGACGTTCCAGAACAAGGATTCCTACCCCCAGTTTCTTTCTCCAGGCTGCCTCTACAAACCCTCGGGTTTGTTGGAATATTTTTGTTACAACCTGTACACCCTGGGTCGATTGTGTCTACGTACATTCTCGATGATGCAGACGAGAGAGATGGTGCTGCCCTCGCCGATGTGGTACTCGCCGTTGCCCAGTATAAACGCCGTGGGCACCACCACGTGCAGGTTGAAGTAGTGCGACATCAGACCCTTGTCCGTAGCCACCTGTAACAATGTTGCTGTCAAGCAATTCGCAATGAGTTTTCCATTAACCTACTTGTTCTTATTGCTAATCAGTCCTGCAGCATTCCCATGGTCTGCCGCTTATTTTCTAAGCTCTGCCACTATTCTAAAATTACATGAGGGCGACCAAAATGTTTCCGTTCGAAGGCCACACTTAACCCTCCCCTACATGTCGGCTCCTACATACCCGCATCTTATATACCCACACTGAGTTCCCTGGGCATATAGGCTGCAGCAACATCTGAAAACGGAAACTTTTTGGTCGCCCCTTTACATTCTTTATACTCAGGAAAACTGGAATCCTAGTTCATCGATATGAATGGATCGGTTGACTCCTTTACTTTCCATAGTCAACATACGAGGGCTATTGGGAAAGTAATGTCCGATGGGGTGCTAAATGGAAACCACAGTGAAAATCCGACAAAGCTTTGCACACATGTGTTGGGCAATGTCTCTAGTATGTCCGTCGATCGCGCCACTTAGCTCTTTTCAGTTCTGAGCACACAGTGAGAACGTAAAGATGCTTAGAACAATAGTGTCTCTCGTCAAATATGAGGGCCTGGTGTGAGATTTCACCTGATGTCGTCCAGCCACATAACATAACTGTCATGCGTTTCCTTGGAAATTTGTTTTAAGGTCTTATGGGATCTAACTGCCATAGACCGTAACAAGGTGGTTTTGACCGCGTGGCTACACCGCGTGACGCGTTTACTTCTGCATGTTCTCGGCCGCACTCTGCAGGGGCAGTGAAGATGCTCCTGCAGCGTTTAATAGAGCCCGTAATTGACTCTTCATCGCTGATCACATGAACCGCTGGCTATGAAGACAATGTGCAGCCACGGACAACCACCTGTAGACCAGCTTAGAGAATTGGCAGGAAGCAAATGCGGCTGCATTCTATGACGAGGGTATTGGAAAGTTGATAGAAAGCTACGACAAACGTCTAAATCGAAGCGACGACTATGTAGAGAGGTAGCTGGAAAGTGTAGCCAACTGTTGCAAATAAAACATTTTAGATTTTCACAGTGGTTTCCATTTTGCGACCGATCGGACCTTACTTTACGTATAGGCCTCGTAGCTTAGCTCTCTGTACTCATAAAATTTTACCACATGTACAAGTCCTGATTGTCAAGCAATCCACTGTTATTCCTGTCTTCATCTTCTCCCACATGAATGCTCGGCTTTATCAAGTGATAAAATTCCCTCCTGTCCTGAATTACTTAGAAGACTTTCATTACACCTAAGTACGTCGTAAACTCAAAAACTGAAATCCCATTGCTTCTTTGTCTTATCAATCCTGTCGCATACTGGCGTGTTCTTGCACCTATACTAACATCTCCCCTTATTCCCCCACTTGCCCGTACCACAGATCCTACCCCAGGGAAATATTAACTGGCTGCACCCCGTTGACGCAAAACTTTGAGTCAACATATGCTCCCCCTCCCCCCCCCCCCTCAAAAAAGAAAAACAACCTGTCAGTAATTAGATGCTGTGAGGCAGCGGAGCTTTACTTACCTTAAAGCACGTTGTTTGTACCGTACACTGATTTTTAATTTACACTGTATTTGTAAGAAAGCGTATGAACGACATATCAACAGCGATATCTAGAGCAGATTTCAGCATTTCCGACAGATAAAAAAATAATCATTGCTTAAAAGTCGTTCCTACAAGGAATGAAATCATACAGAATGTGAAATGATGAATATACTGAAAACAATTAAGAATTTTTTTCGCCTAGTAACGCCTGCAGGTTCTTTAGCACTCTATATTTACGGTAATCAAAATTAATTGAAAGAACGCCATTATAGAAAATTGGGAAAATGGCCAAATACAATTACGCTATAGAAACAAGACTCATAAAATTCATAGTTTTGGTTATGTTGACTAATTTGCAAAATTCTCCGAGACATATCAATGGCAACAAGATAAATTATCGTTTTGACAAGAATGCAGTAAGAACAGGACTTAAAATATCTTATGCAATCAGAGTATACGAAAATATAAAAAAAAAAAAAAATCCAAATTTCGTGAAAACATATTACGCAAAAATTAAAAGAGTTAATACTGTCTTGGTGAGGTAATACAGAAGAACGGCAGTGACGGGGTGGCTAATAAATTCAAAGTCAGGAAGAAGAGAATGGCCTTTCAGTTGATTAAAGATGTATACAGAAGAGATCTACTGCCTGTCAAGGAAAATTGTCATGTAACAGTAGTAAGATATAGGACGACGTTTTACCTCCAGCTGGTTCGAATGAATGATAATAGGATATGTAAGATTTTTTTAACACGTGGATCGCAAAAAATTCTTTTTGGTGCAATTGGCTTTAAGGAATCAGAAGTGATCTGAAAGAGATGAAGGTTGAAGAATATGAAAGTCTGAAGAGAAATACATTTCGAAATTAAGTTTGAAAGTTTGCAGAGTAATGTTTCAGAGCTAGATCAGAAATGTAAGGACTATGGTATGAAGATTAGCATCTCCAAAACGAAAGTAATGTTAGTGGGAAAGAGATATAAACGTATTGAGTGCCAAATAGGAGGAACAAAGTTAGAACAGGTGGACGATTTCAAGTACTTAGGATGCATATTCTCACAGGATGGCAACATAGTGAAAGAACTGGAAGCGAGGTGTAGCAAAGCTAATGCAGTGAGCGCTCAGCTACGATCTACTCTCTTCTGCAAGAAGGAAGTCAGTACCAAGACTAAGTTATCTGTGCACCGTTCAATCATTCGACCAACTTTGTTGTATGGGAGCGAAAGCTGGGTGGATTCAGGCTACCTTATCAGTAAGGTTGAGGTTACGGATATGAAAGTAGTTAGGATGATTGCAGGTACTAGTAGATGGGAACAATGGCAGGAGGGTGTCCACAATGAGGAAATCAAAGAAAAACTGGGAATGAACTCTATAGATGTAGCAGTCAGGGCGAACAGGCTTAGATGGTAGGGTCATGTTACACACATTGGAGAACCAAGGTTACCCAAGAGACTCATGGGTTCAGCAGTAGAGGGTAGGAGGAGTCGGGGTAGACTAAGTAGAAGGTACCTGGATTCAGTTAAGAATGATTTTGAAGCAACAGGCTTAACTTCAGAAAAGACAAAAATGTTAGCACTGAATAGGGGATCATGGAGAAATTTTATAAGGGGGACTATGCCACAGACTGAACGCTGAAAGGCATAATCAATGATGATGATAATGAATTAAGCTTCAACTACCATTTCCAGAGACAAACAAAACCGGAAACCAGGGCAAATCGGTTAGTATTTTGGAAACGATAGCACTGATAGAATGAAAAAGTATTGGGAAAAGTGGAAATCCAACCTGATAAATAGGAAGCCCAAATAGAGAAGAAATGTTTCTGCAGAAGGTATCACCATCATCCCTACGCTACGAATTTCGATTGCTACTGATTTACTGCCTACAAACACGTGTTACTTCAAAATAGTTCCGTGTCTACATCAGGTACACCACAACATAATTATACGCACACATATCAAATATATATAACCCTTGTAACATCTGTCCTGGAACCGGAAGTACTAATTACGTTTTATGACACGAGATATATTCCCCCCGTCTCACTATGCCCTATTAATGGTAAAACAGTGTTATCGCACAGTCGTGTACATCTGTTTTCTAAATGACAACGTCAATTTTGCTAGTTATGTACAATGTTGTTGTTGTTGTTGTGGTCTTCAGTCCTGAGACTGGTTTGATGCAGCTCTCCATGCTACTCTATCCTGTGCAAGCTTCTTCATCTCCCAATACGTACTGCAGCCTATATCCTTCTGAATCTGTATAGTGTATTCATGATCTCCGTCTACGATTTTTACCCTTCACGCTGCCCTCCAATACTAAATTTGTGATCCCTTGATGCCTCAGAACATGTCCTACCAACTGATCCCTTCTTCTTGCCAAGTAGTGCCACATACTCCTCTTCTCCCCAATCCTATTCAATACCTCCTCATTAGTTACGTGATCTACCCATTTAATCTTCAGCATTCTTCTGTAGCACCACATTTCAAAAGCTTCTATTCTCTTCTTGTCCAAACTGTTTATCGTCCATGTTTCACTTCCATACATGGCTATACTCCATAAAAATACTTTCAGAAACGACTTCCTGACACTTAAATCATACTCGATGTTAACAAATTTCTCTTCTTCAGAAACGCTTTCCTTGCCATTGCCAGTCTACATTTAATATCCTCTCTACTTCGACCATCATCAGTTATTTTCTCCCCAAACAGCAAAACTCCTTTACTACTTTACGTGTCTCATTTCCTAATCCCCTCAGCATCATCCGACTTAATTCGACTACATTCCATGATCCTCGTTTTGCTTCTGTTGATGTTCATCTTATATCGTCCCTTCAAGACACTGTCCATTCCGTTCAAGTGCTTTTCCAAGTCCTTTGCTGTCTCTGACAGAATTACAATGTCTTCGGCGAACCTCAAAGTTTTCATTTTTCTCCATGGATTTTAATACATACTCCGAATTTTTCTTTCGTTTCCTTTACTGCTAGCTCAATGTACAGATTGAATAACATCAGGGAGAGGCTACAACCCTGTCTCAGTCCCTTCCCAACCACTGCTTCCCTTTCATGCCCCTCGACTCTTATTACTGCCATCTGGTTTCTGTAGAAATTGTAAATAGCCCTTCGCTTCTTGCAGTTTACCCTTGTCACCTTCAGAATTTGAAAGAGAGTATTCCAGTCAACATTGACAAAAGCTTTCTCTAAGTCTACAAATGCTAGAAACGTAGGTTTGCCTTTTCTTAATTTAGCTTATAAGATAAGTCGTAGGGTCAGTATTGCCTTACGTGTTCCCTTATTTCTACGGAATCCAAACTGATCTTTCCCGAGCTCTACTTCTACCAGTTTTTCCATTCGTCTGTAAAGAATTCGCGTTAATATTTTCCAGCCGTGACTTATTAAACTGATAGTTCGGTAATTTTCACATCTGTCAACGCCTGCTTTCTTTGGGATTGGAATTATTATATTCTTCTTGAAGTGTGAGGGTACTCCGCCTGTCTCATACATGTTGGTCACCAGATGTTAGAGTTTCGTCAGGAATGTCTCTCCCAAGGCCGCCAGTAGTTCTAATGGAATGTTGTCTACTGCTGGGGCCTTGTTTCGACTTAGGTCTTTCAGTGATCTATCAAATTCTTCACGCAGTATCATATCTCCCATTTCATCTTCATCTACATCCTCTTCCCTTTCTATAACATTGCCCTCCAGTACATCGCCCTTGTATAGTCCCTCACTATATTCCTTCCATCTTTCTGCTTTCTCTTCTTTGCTTAGAACTGGGATTCCATCTTAGCTCTTGATATTCATCCAAGTGGTTCTCTTTTCTCCAAAGGTGTCTTTAATTTTCCTGTAGGCAGTGTCTATCTTACCCCTAGTGACATAAGCCTCTACATCCTTACATTTGTCCTCTAGCCATGCCTGCTTAGCCATTTTGCACTTCCTGTCGATCTCATATTTGAGACGTTTGTATTCCTTTTCGCCTGCTTCATTTACTGCATTTATATATTTTCTCCTTTCATAAATTAAATTCAGTATTTCTTCTGTCACCCAAGGATTTCTACTAGCCCTCGTCTTTTTACCTACTTGATCCTCTGCTGCCCTCACTACTTCATCCCTCAAAGCTACCCATTCTTCTTCTACTGTATTTATTTCCCCCATACTAGTCAATTGTTCTCTTATGCTCTTCCTGAAACTCTGTACAACCTCTGGTTTAGTCAGTTTATCCAGGTCCCATCTCCTTAAATTCCAACCTGTTTGCAGTTTCTTTAGTTCATAACCAATAGATTGTGGTCAGAGTCCATATGTGCCCCTGGAAATGGATTACAATTTAAAACCCGGATCCTAAATCCCTGTCGTGCCATTATTTAATCTATCTGAAACCTGTCAGTATCTCCAGGCTTCTTCCATGTATACAACCTCCTCTTATGATTCTTGAACCAAGTGTTAGCTATGATTAAGTTGTGCTCTGTGCACAATTCTACCAGGCGGCTTCCTCTTTCATTTCTTCCCCCCAAAACATATTCACCTACCATGTTTCCTTCTCTTCCTTTTCCTACTATCGAATTCCAGTCACCCACGACTATTAAATTTTTGTCTCCTTTCACTATCTGAATAATTTCTTTTATCTCATCATACATTTCTTCAACTTCTTCGTCATCTGCAGAGCGAGTTGGCATATAGACTTGTACTACTGTCAAAGGCGTGGGCTTTGTGTCTATCTTGGCCGCAATAATGCGTTCACTATGTTGTTTGTAGTAGCTTACCCGAACTCCTACATTTTTTTCATTATTAAACCTACTCCCGCATTACACCTATTTAATTTGTATTTATAACCCTGTATTTACCTGACCAAAAGCCTTGTTTCTCCTGCCACCGAACTTCGCTAATTCCCTTTTTAAATTTTCTAATTTACCTGCCCGATTAAGGGATCTGACATTCCACGCTCCGATCCGTAGAACGCCAGTTTTCTTTCTCCTGATAACGACGTCCTCCTGAGAAGCCCCCGCCCGGAGATCCGAATGGGGGACTATTTTACCTCCGGAATATTTTACCCAAGAGGACGCCATCATCATTTAACCATATAGTAAAGCTGCATGCCCTCGGGAAAAATTACGGCTGTAGTTTCCCCTTGCTTTCAGCCGTTCGCAGTACCAGCACAACAAGGCCGTTTTGGTTAGTGTTACAAGGCCAGATCAGTCAATCGTCCTGACTGTTGCCCCTGCAACTGCTGAAAAGGCTGCTGCCCTTCTTCAGCAACCATACGTTTGTCTGGCCTCTCAGCAGATACTCCTCCGTTGTGGTTGCACCTACGGTACGGCTATCTGTATCGCTGAGGCACGCAAGCCTCCCCACCAACGGCAAGGTCTATGGTTCATGGGGGGATATACAATGAGGTGACAAAAATCGTGGGATATCTCCTACTATCGTGTTACATCTCCTTTTTCCCTGCATAGTGCAGAAAATTCAGCTGGCATGGACTCGACAAATGGCTGGAAGTTTCTTGCAGAAATACTGAGCGATGCTGCCCCTATTGTCGTATGTTGCAGTATTTTGCGCACGAATTAAACACTCGATTGTGTTTCGTAAATATTCGACAGGATTCATGTCGGTCGATCTGGGCGGCCAAAACATTCGCTCGAACACTCCAGAATGTTGTCCAAACCAATCGCGAACAATAGCGTCAGAGTGAAGTGCGGCAATGTCATCCGTAAAAAATCCATTTTCGTTTGGGAACAAGTAGCCGAACATAACCATTTGAAGTAAATGATAGGTTCAGTTGACCAGAGGAGCCAGCCGCATGTAAACACAGCCCACACCAGTATCGAGCTACCTCCAGCTTGCACATCACCTTGTTGACAGCTTGGGTCCATGGTTTTGTGAGGTCTGCGTCACACTCAAAACCGTACCATCAGCTCTTACCAACTGAAATCGGGACTCATCTGACCATGAATAAACTTGTTGTAGTTGGGATTTACAGTAATAAATTTTTTTTGAAGGACTTCATCTTTACGCCAGTGACTGTTATAAGTTATTATTACACACCCATGGTGGTCTAATGCATTTGTGACTAGTGACGGTTTAACGAACATGTGCACTTTCAGCCAATGTTGTTTTACGATGTTTGAATACGTGCGCTCGCACTGTGTAACAACGCCACGTGTGTATTTAACAGTATTGACAACGAGATACAAATCCCCTCCAACTGTAACCTGGCCTTGCTCCCTCCCTTCCACAGGGCTCCCCTTTTCCTCACCCCTTCTTCTTCCAGAGTGGATTTTCCTCCTTTCCACCCCATGAGTCCAGCACCCCCTCCTCAACTGTGTCCCACCCACGTCCTTTCCTCCCCAGCCCTTTTCGAAGCGCCCCTACCCGTCTCTCCCCCTTCCCCAACCTCTTCCTCCTCCCTCCCTTTTCCCTCATCACTATGCCCCTGTCAGATCCTGTGTTTTGCTCATCGTCATCAGTGTGCTACATCAGTGTTGTGTTTGGTGCTGTTTTCTTGTGCGTCCAGAGGTGTGATTTTACTTGTGTGCTGTACTTGTACACAATATTACTATCAGTGATTGTTATGTGCTACGCCGTCCATTGATACTTTTGTGCTCCGGCCATACTTCGCCTTGTGCTCTTTTAATTGTCCCAGTGTTTTTTTTTTCGCTACTTTTTTCCGGTTTTTATCTCCATTTTACAGTTGCCCGTTTTTGTCTACCGTCTTCCATAATGTTCCCCCCTTTTTTATATTTATGTACACCATGTTTTTTTTTCCCTTTATGTTATTTTTAAATGTCTTCTGTTGTATGTTTTATGTCATTCGGTTGAAGAGCAGCACATATGTTGCTGCCAGTCCGCCCCGATGGGGAACTGAAATACAATAAAAAAAAAAAAGACATACAAATGTATCAGCATACATTACGTTGAGCCTTAATATCAGTACTTGATAGTGGCCTAAGGCCGAAATTGCAGTAGTGTAATAAAAACTTAGAACAGTCACTGTCATAAAGATGATGTCCTTCATCTGACCTGCCAAGGTTTTCCAGTTGTATAGATGTCCAACCGACATGACCACAAGTCTAGGAGAGGCGCTGCAGGCGATGTCGAGCTGTTAGCAAAGGCACTCGCGTCGGTCGTCTGCTGCCATACCTCATTAATGCCAAATTTAGCCGCTCTGTCCTGACGGATACGTCCAACACTGATTTCTGCGGTTATTTCATGCAGTTTTGGTTGTCTCTCAGCACTGGCAGCTTCACGAGAATGCCGCTGCCCTCGGTCGTTAATTGAAGGCCGTCGGCCACTGCGTTATCTGTGGTGAGAGGTAATGCCTGAAATTTGGTATTCTCGGCACATATTCGACACTGAGGATCTCGAAATATCAAATTATCTTGTGATTTCCGAAGTAGACTGTCCTATGCGTCTAGCTCCAACTACCGTCCTGTTAGTCTGTTACTTCCCACTGTGCTGCCATAATCACGTTGGGAACTTCCTGTCACCAGTCATTTTCGTACATATAACAGCTCCTTCAGTGCATTGTAATTTTATACCTTGTGTACGCAACACACCGCCATCTGTATATGTGCATATGCCTACCCCATGACTTTTGTCACCTCAGTGTACTTTATTTCCTTAGCAGGTCTTTTTTAATTGCTCTACAGATAGCCGCTACACCGGTTCCCGTGAGATCACCGAAGTTAAGCACTGTTGGGCGTGGCCGGCGCTTGGATGGGTGACCATCCAGCCGCCATGCACTGTTGCCATTTTTCGGGGTGCACTCAGCCTCGTGATGCCAATTGAGGAGCTGGTCGTCGGAATAGTAGCGGCTCCGGTCAAAGACAACCATCATAACGACCGGGACAGCGGTGTGCTGACCACACGCCCCTCCTATCCGCATCCTCAGTGAGGATGACACGGCAGCGGATGGTCCCGATGGGCCACTTGTGGCCTGAAGACGGAGTGCTTAGTGCTTGCCTACAGATAGCCGCTAATAGTGAGGCTGAATGCTTCGACGTCAGTCACATCAGTAAATTAACAGGAACTAGCCTAACATGACTGTGGGAGGATTTTTTCAACGTATTAGTGAAACATTTCATCCGCGATTCCTCGTAAACACTATCAATGTAAACAAGACTCAGTAGTATTGTTATTGTTAGTGACTCACCTGACACTCGTAGGTGCCGTTGTCCCTCTTCTGGACGTATCTGATGTGCAGCGTCCAGTCCTGACGGTTGTTGAAACTGCTCACCTGGAAGCGTTCGTCGTTGGTGTAGGTGTACAGGCCGGATGAGAGGATATGCCAGTCGCGCCGCCTTACCCACGACACCTGCCAACACGGAGAGGTGCGCGGGTCGCTACTTTCTCCGTCCTGTGGTTGCAAAACAATTCACCAACACACGTAGTACCCAAAAAGAAATATCTTCTACGTCCGAGTACGCAGTTACCCAGAGAATTGCTGCGTTACGAATAAGTACAGGCGTCGATATGGGAAATTCTTGTAAACTACTCGTAGCTATGGGTGGAAAGTAGTAGTTAAGGGACCCATTGTCACACAGGCTGGCACGCACGGGCGGTGTTGATATTCAAAAACGATTCTGTGAGGTAGGTTCACGACACCGCTCGCTGGCAAGAAGGCAGGGCACTGTGAAGTAATCAGGGCAGCACAGGGCACTGACGTGTGTGAAGAACCCATATTTGCTGTTTGCGCCTACTGACGTGTGTGTAGGAGCCGTAGAGGGCTAAGATAAAGCTGACGTTGTTATTAAAGAGCTCTCCGCTTGTTCCGTCCAGAGGAATTACACTGAAGAGCGAAACTGCTACACGTGCCAAGTGTCGTGTTGGTCCCCTGAGATCACGCGGAAGCGCTTCAACGCCACGTGGTGTTGTCTCGACTAATGTCCGAGTTAGTGCTAGAGGGAACTGACACCGTGAATACTACAGGTATGTCTAAAAATCCGGAAGAGTGGAGATCTCTTCTGAATAGCACGTTGCAAGGCATCCAAGATATACTCAATAATGTTCATGTCTGGGGAGTTTGGAGGCCAGCGGAAGTGTTTAATTTCAGAAGAATGTTCCTGGAGCCACGCTGTAGCAATTTCGAACGTCTGGGGTGTCGCACTGTCCTGCTGGAATTGCCTAAATCCGTCGGAATTCACAATGGACATGAATGGGTGCAGGTGATCAGACAGGATGCTTACGTACGAATCATCTGTCAAAATCGCATCTAGACTATCAGCGGCCCCATATCTCTCTAAATGCACACGCCCCACAGCATTACAGAGCCTCCACCAGCATGAACTGTCCCCTGCCGACATGCAAGGTCTATGGATTTATGAGGTTGTCTCCATACCCGTATACGTCCATGCGCTCGATACAATTTGAAACGACGCTCGCCCGACCAGGCAACATGATTCCACTCATCAGCAGTCTAACGTCGGTAGTGATGGGCTCAGGCGAGGTATGAAGCTTTGTGTCGTGCAGTCATTAAGGATACACGAGTGGACCTCCGGCTTCGAAAGCACATATCGATGGTGTTTCGTTCTATGATTCGCACGCTGACACTTATTGATGCTCCACCACTGAAATTTGCAGTAGTTTGCGGAAGGGTTGCACTTATGTCACGTTGAACGATTGTCTTCAGCCGTCGTTATTCCCATTCTAGCAGGATTTTTTTCTGGACGCAGGGAAGTCGGTAATTTGATGTTTTACTGGATTCCTGATATTCACTGAATACACGTGAAATGGTCTTACGGGAAAATTCCAACTTCATCGCTACTTCGGCGATGCTGTGCCCCATCGCTCGTGCGCCATCTGTAACGCCACGTTAAAACTCACTTAAAATTTGATAACGTGCCATTGTAGCAGCAGTAACCGTTCTAACAACTGCGCCACACACTTGTTGTCTTATACAGGCGTCGCCAACCGCAGCGTTGTATTCTGCCTGTTTACATATATCTGTATTTGATTACGCATGCCTAGACGAGTTTCCTTGGCGCTTCAGTGTGTATCGTGGATGTGGGGAAGATTAATAAGCGAGACCAGAGGCTCAAACCGGGCTGTCGCTTTGTCTGTCTGTCCATATCTAGAACCAGAGAGAATGACGAGTGTTTACGTTGCAGGCCAACAACGACTACCTACTGGTGATGAATATCAGCAGCCAACAGGCCCACTGAAACTACCGCCGACCTCCGATTCACGGATACGCGATAGTTGTGGCGGGACAGGTCGCTGGGTGACAACGTCCGCAGACTGCTAACTGCCATGCATAGGTCTTGTTGGTATACCTTGATGTGGACAGCTGAAAATGTGTGCCCCGAACGGGACTCGAACCCGGGATCTCCTGCTTACATGGCAGACGCTCTATCCATCTGAGCCACCGAGGACACAGATGAATAGCGCGACTGCAGGGACTTATCCCTTGCACGCTTCCACATCGAGGTATTTCAGCAACACCTGTCGGGAGCTCAGGTTTTCAGTTAGTCATCATTTACTCCAGGGAAAAGCTGCACGGTCATCAACAGTAACTGTTCTTTCGAGAACAAGTTACTGTCTTCGTATATATAGTTAAAGGCTACCCAGCCATTGACCTTCGTCTGTGCGAATGCGCACAGGTTGCGCAAACTCTTACGGGAATCGCCAAAGCGTGCGCGAGTAATGAGTGGTTGGGCAAATGTCTGTAAGGTACAATACATATGTAGAATTGTGGACAGTTGGGAATGTGAGTCTCACGCGAAGCGTGCAAGGGATAAGTCCCTGCAGTCGCGCTATTCATCTGTGTCCTCGGTGGCTCAGATGCATAGAGCGTCTGCCATGTAAACAGGATATCCCGGGTTCGAGTCCCGGTCGGGGCACACATTTTCAGCTGTCCACATCGAGGTATATCAACAACACCTGTCGGCAGCTGAGGATTTCAGTTAGTCATCATTTACTCCAGGGAATAGCTTCACGGTCATCAACAGTAACTGTTCTTTCGAGAACAAGTTACTGTCTTCGTATAGATTTTACTGTGTATACAGATATCTAAATGCGTGAACCATTTTGGATACTTATCCAAATCTACACATCAAAGACACATTCGATAATGTTGTTCAGTGTGGGTTCTTTACAACCTGACGAGCGGACACCATCAGTTGGAGGTGGCGCCTGAAGATAGTCCAAAAACAGCATTTACCATCCCAGCAGGACATTTTCATTACAGACACATGCCATTTGGGCTAAAGAATGCACCGGCAACTTTTCAGCGGTTTTTAAATGGACTGAGAGCATTAAAGCCAAAAACTTATTTGGTCAATGTCGATGACGTAACTGTGTATTCAGAAGATTTACCAGAACGTGTGAGACGTTTGGAGGATATCTTTGGTAGACTTCAATGAGGACGTTTGATTTTCAGTGTGCACAAGTGCCATGTTGCGGAAACTAAGGTCAACTATTTGGACTACATGATTTGTGAGCGTGGTGTACAGACCTATCCTCATCTTACAGACGCAGTTCAAAATTATCTGATACCACAAACAACTAAGCAGGTACAGTCGTTCATCGGCCTCTGCAGTTATTCCAGACAATTTATGAAGAACTTTGCGAAAATGGCCGCACCCTTGAACAGCTACTGAATAGGGGGATGAAATTTCATTGCTCGCAGGAGTGTCAGGAAGCATTTGAAATATTGAAAGAGGTATTAGTTTCAGATCCAGTATTGGTTTTTACAGATTTCGATAATGAGCTTATCCTTCCATGTGAGGCTTCAGATGAGGCAGTTATATTTTGGGACAGATGGTCAGGAACATCCGGTAGCTTATACTTGAAGGTAGTTAAATAATGTTGGCGGTCATGTGTAGTACTATGTATTTTCGATTTTATCTATACCACGCTTCGCCACGCGGAGTGGGCGCGCGGTTAGAGGTGCCATGTCACTAATTACGTGGCTCCTCCCGCCGGAGGTTCGAGTCCTCCCTCGGGCATTGGTGTGTGTGTTGTTCTTAGCATAAGTTAAATTTAGTTCGTTGAAGTAGTGTATAAGTCTAGGGACCGATGACTTCAGCAGTTTGGTCCCTTAGAAATTCACACACATTTGAACATTTTGTACCACGTCTCATTGAAATGGTTACTTGGTTTGAAAGATCCATCTAGTAGATTGACGTAGAGGGCACTTAAGCTTGGTGAATTCGAATATGAGGTGATCCATTAGTGCGGGAGATCTGACGCAAATGCATATTCGGTAAGCCGCAGCGTAGCAATGTTAAGTATGCTACGGAAGAGCATTGAAGAGGGCCATTGGGCACACAGCAAAGGGATAAGGAGTGCCAGGCATTTAAGTCACAGTAACATTTCGTTATGCTCGAAGGTTTGCTGTGTACAATGAAGACGTGTGGACCACATGTGGCGCTTCAAGAGGGTTTACAAAAATGGTTCAAATGGCTCTGAGCACTATGGGACTTAACATCTGAGGTCATCAAACCCCTAGAACTTAGAACTACTTAACTAACCTAAGGACATCACACACATCCATGCCCGAGGCACGATTCGAACCTGCAACCTTAGCAGCCTCGTGGTTCCGGACTAAAACGCCTAGAACCGCTCGATCACAGCGGCCGGCTTATTATATCAGGCAGTGTGAATTTTTACTGCCATAGAGGTATTTGTTGTTTCTTTGTGGGGATGTTTGTTTTTCATGTCAATATTACTGATATTGTTTTTAAGTGGATTGTGTGTTCTCGGAACGAGGAAGGGTATGACAGAGTAATTTTGTTCTACAGGTGGCGAATACGTAAGAACATCCTGGTGAACGAGGACAGTGCTGCTGTTACTGACGTTTGCAAGGGAGAGGCAAGGCAGGTAACGGTTATTCAGCCTAGAATCGGGTACGATGTTCTCTAGGCAATCGGATATGTTTCTTACTAGTCCTAAATGGACGCTAAAAACAATTGCGGAGATTAACAGTGAGGTGTATAGGTTTGAGGATAACGTTTGGAGTGATATAATGAGGCATAGGGGAATAATTTATTTAGCGAGATAAAGGAAGACTACCAGGAGTTGTAGTTCACCTATAATAAATTAAGGGCACAGTTATCGTAGTTGGTACATCTGGTTCCTCAAGCTAGGAGTCTGCGGAAGAGAGTCTAGATACATCCTGGAGGAAAATCATTAAAGACAATATTCGCAACAGCATACAAAGAGGAAGTGCAGGAATTAAGTAGCACAGTTGTTGAGATTGAGCAGATGGTAAGTTCTATGAAGGATGCCATGGAGTAGCACACAATGCAGTTGTCGAACTTAGAACACGGGATGTTGAGTAACACAAGGCTAGAACGGGAATTTCAGCGGAGCCAATTCGGTGTGCGAGCGAAACGAGGGGTTTGAACAGCGATTTGGAGAAAATACAGGAGCAATTGAGGGCGTTGGAGAACGAAATTAATATAGCGAGGTTGTTGCGTTAGTGGCGATATTACAGGAAGCACTCTTTCAGGCGATGAAGGGGCAACCTAGTCCCGTATTGGTTACACTGAGTGAATTCATGATGAGATTGCGGCGAGAAGAAATGCAGTTTGGCATGGAGTTACAGCATGTTGCCAAATGTCGCACGATCTGTCACTGTTTTTCCACGTATCTAGGGTGGAAGTGGAAACAAATAGAGTTAGGGTGCATATAGCAGCCCGTGTACCTGTTGGGGAGAAACTCAGAGTTCCACTGTTATAGAATTCACCCATATCCAGGGAAATGGGGGATGTTGGGAAAGTGGGTGCAGGTGAGAACACCTAGGCTCAAACGACAGGCAGGCCCACTTGGTAATGTGGCGGATTGATGCGTACAAGGGAAGGTTGTGATCTGTCCGGATGGTCAAGTACGGACTGATATGCAGACACGTGTAGTGAGTTTGTTGCTGTGGGAGGTAAATCGGACGAGTTGTGGGAAGGAGCTTCTAGTAGCCCAATCGTACTTCCAGAGGATGGGTACTCATTGATTATACCTCCATATGCACGCCGAAAACAGGTTTAACTGCTATGAAGGAGACAGACCGGTAGGGGTGAAAAAATTTGAGCTTCAAGAAAGCGATGGCACGAGTTGAGAGGTAGTAGCTCCGGATTTCCGTCTTCAGGCTACGCTTACAGTCTCAACAGTTATGACTTTGTCACTGAATACGTCGTATTGGCCGGAAGGATCTCTGAATTAGTGGTTTAAAATTTAACATATTCAAATGATACACTCAATCCAGAGCTTTAGCAGTCTTTGCGCAGATTAACAGAGTCCCAGCAAGGTGAAATTTCGATAGAGCAAATGTAGCAGCCTATATACCATTTCTTGGAAGAACAGAAGGACAGAGTATTAGTGGTGAGCCTATAAGCCACTAGTTGTGGCGTGTTTCTAGCAGGTTCTTGCTTACTATATTCCTGAGTAAGGTGCAAGAAAGGGAACACTGTGGACATGTCAACACAGCAATAACCAGTAGTATGTTCGACTAGCACTGGTCGGGGAAGAAATCAGTTTGAAGGTCTTAATTAGTGTTTAAGGGCATGATAAGGAGTACATGGTAATACCAAAGTGTGAGTGGAAGTGCTGCATGTCATACCCAGGAGATTGTACTCAATATGTGAATTATTACTTAAGGTAGCTTCAGAATGGTTCAAATGGCTCTGAGCACTATGGGACTTAACATCTGAGGTCATCAGTCACCTAGAACTTAGAACTAATTAAACCTAACTACCCTAAGGACATCACACACATCCATGCCCAAAGCAGGATTCGAACTTGCGACCGTAGCGGTCGCGCGGTTCCAGACTGAAGCGCCTAGAACCGCCTCGGCCACTTCGGCCGTCCAAGGTAGCTGAGTGGAAGCACGAAGTTAAAGATTCGTGACATATCTTCTCGGGAGGAAGGAGCCATGCTGCTCCACTAAAATGAATACGCGTGGATTTGGGGAATTCTTACAAATTTTGCGCAGGCATGGCTGGACGGCAGTAGTTACGTCAAAGCGGTAGGTGGATCAAACCAAAATGACCAGACACTCTGTGACCAAAATGGTACTGAAACAGAGGATGACAGACTAAATGCCGAAATACTAAATGTCTTTTTCCAAAGCTGTTTCACAGAGGAAGACTGCACTGTAGTTCCTTCTCTAGATTGTCGCACAGATGACAAAATGGTAAATATCAAAATAGACGACAGAGGGATAGAGAAACAATTAAAATCACTCAAAAGAGGAAAGGCCGCTGGACCTGATGGGATACCAGTTCGATTTTACACAGAGTACGCGAAGGAACTTGCCTCCCTTCTTGCAGCGGTGTACCGTAGGTCTCTAGAAGAGCGTAGCGTTCCAAAGGATTGTAAAAGGGCACAGGTCATCCCCGTTTTCAAGAAGGACGTCGAACAGATGTGCAGAACTGTAGACCTATATCTCTAACGTCGATCAGTTGTAGAATTTTGGAACACGTATTATGTTCGAGTATAATGACTTTTCTGGAGACTAGAAATCTACTCTGTAGGAATCAGCATGGGTTTCGAAAAAGACGGTCAAGTGAAACCCAGCTCGCGCTATTCTTCCACGAGACTCAGAGGGCCATAGACACGGGTTCACAGGTAGATGCCGTGTTTCTTGACTTCCGCAAGGTGTTCGATACAGTTCCCCACAGTCGTTTAATGAACAAAGTAAGAGCATATGGACTATCAGACCAATTGTGTGATTGGATTGAGGAGTTCCTAGATAACAGAACGCAGCATGTCATTCTCAATGGAAAGACGTCCTCCGAAGTAAGAGTGATTTCAGGTGTGCCGCAGGGGAGTGTCATAGGACCGTTGCTATTCACAATATACATAAATGACCTGGTGGATGACATCGGAAGTTCATTGAGGCTTTTTGCAGATGATGCTGTGGTGTATCGAGAGGTTGTAACAATGGAAAATTGTACTGAAATGCAGGAGGATCTGCAGCGAATTGACGCATGGTGCAGGGAATGGCAATTGAATCTCAATGTAGACAAGTGTAATGTGCTGCGAATACATAGAAAGATAGATCCCTTATCATTTAGCTACAAAATAGCAGGTCAGCAACTGGAAGCAGTTAATTCCATAAATTATCTGGAAGTACGCATTAGGAGTGATTTAAAATGGAATGATCATATAAAGTTGATCGTCGGTAAAGCAGATGCCAGACTGAGATTCATTGGAAGAATCCTAAGGAAATGCAATCCGAAAACAAAGGAAGTAGGGTACAGTACGCTTGTTCGCCCAATGCTTGAATACTGCTCAGCAGTGTGGGATCCGTACCAGATAGGGTTGATAGAAGAGACAGAGAAGATCCAACGGAGAGCAGCGCGCTTCGTTACAGGATCATTTAGTAATCGCGAAAGCGTTACGGAGATGATAGATAAACTCCAGTGGAAGACTCTGCAGGAGAGACGCTCAGTAGCTCGGTACGGGCTTTTGTTAAAGTTTCCAGAACATTTCTTCACCGAAGAGTCAAGCAGTATATTGCTCCCTCCTACGTATATCTCGCGAAGAGACCATGAGGATAAAATCAGAGAGATTAGAGCCCACACAGAAGCATACCGACAATCCTTCTTTCCACGAACAATACGAGACTGGAATAGAAGGGAGAACCGATAGAGGTACTCAGGGTACCCTCCGCCACACACCGTCAGGTGGCTTGCGGAGTATGGATGTAGATGTAGATGTAGATGTAGTTAAGGGACCGATTGTCACATCAGATGGCAGGCGCAGGCAGTGTTTATATTTAGCAAATGATTCTCAGGCAGGTTTACACCTTGCTCACAGACGGGAAGGCATGACCTGGCGGGCGCTATAAACAAGGGTGAAGCAATGAGGGCAGTACAAGGCACTGACGTGCTGTGCATAACCCGTACGTTGCAGTTAAAACAGCGCCTAGTGCCCTGTGTGTAAGGGCTGAAGCAGGCAGAGGAAAGCTGAAGATTTATAAATAGCACTCCACTTTTGCCCTCTAGAGGAACTATGTCAGGGATGTATAAATTTGGGAGCCCGGAGTCTCACATAGGGCAGTCGTGTCGCCATTCTGTCTGCATCTACAACCGGAGAGAAACCATTGTCTAAGTTGTAGGCCAACCACGATGACCTTCTGGTGATGGATATTGGCTGCCCATCAGCCCACTGAAACTGCCACCAATCACCACTTGACGCGACATAGCTGTGGGAGGACGGCCGTACACAGCGACGGGGCGGGGGGGGGGGGGGGGGGGCACCAAAATAGTGGCCTCCCAGGTGCAGAGGCTGCGGCCACCGTCCGATCTGCGGCTAACTGCAACGACAATGGTCGACTGTTTCTCTTCGGCGCTCTACGTGGGGTCCATGAGTTGCATGTGAGGGAGCAGTCAGCCAACATGCGCGGTGGCCACTTACCCGTGGCGTGAGTAGGATAGAGTAGGATAGATGCGTCCGCGAGGCTTGGCGGCCGCACAGTGACGCAGAAGATTCCAGCAGTGGGACTGCCGCTGACCCACGCACGCACCCCCCGCGGAGGAATCACCAGGATCAGCGAAAGGTCCACACGCAATAAAGCCAATGACACACTTGCCGGTGTTTCTCTGTACGCTTTGACACGGGTAACCCCTCTCTTCCAACCCATATTACAACCCCGGACTTGGCGGGGGGGGGGGGGGGGGGGGACGTTGCAACACAACATAAATGTCGTCCTTCATCTTCTGTTTTCAGCTGAGAACTATTAAATGACTTCGAGAATGAAATTTTTGTATGCAACGGAATGTGTGCAGATTTGGGCCTTTCTGGCACATTGAAACCGTTTGATGGACCGGGATTCGAATTAGGGATGTTTACCCATCACAGTCGAGCGCTTTACCGGTTGAGCTAACCAAACATGTCTCAAGACCCTTCTCACAGCTTCTCTTCCATAAGTATCTCATCTCTTACCTCGCAAACTCCACAGAAATCTCCTACATACCTTTCGGGAATAGCACTCATCCAGAAACGGCTTCTCACAAATTTTGGTGGGTTCTGTACCGTACCACAAAACAGATAGAGAGAAAAAAAAAAAACACATGTCGACAAAAGAATTAACTAGCACATCATAAGCTATATAGGAACAGAACCTCGTGACTGAACCAAGAAAAGATTTCTGTTATTTTGGTAGCAGACTGACTAGTGGCAATAACAGCCTGACGGATGATATCAAAACGAAAATTGCAGTGACAAACGAGTTTTCAGGAATAAAGGTAATGCGTTGCAGTTAACCGCCTAAAAATACAGACCGTGGTAAAATGAGTTGGGTACCTTTCTTCGAGCGTTACACTATCTCACTGCTGGCATGTGGACATTATTCTACAATTTGGAATTGTCCACCAGGTGTCACAGGAGGTGGAACCGTCAGTATTATAGGAGGCGTGGTGGTGTAGTATTTTCGGTGGAGAAGCAGTAACAGCGTACTTGGTCGTTCAGGATAGCTCAGTGATTTACAGGGCGGGCGAGCCTTTGGATGTCACCTAAGTAACTAATTCGGGTATATTTCAACCCTTCTAAGGCTGCCCAAGTCTAAAACTGATGATGCAATCGAAGCGTTTGCGTTTCGGGAATGCCTGTAGAAAGTTACCTGCCATCACGTATAGTGCCAACAGTGAAGTACAGAGTAGGTGGTTTTTCGCTATGGCGGTTTTTTTCGTAGTTAGGGCGTGGTACCTTACCGCCCTCGAGAAAAAGCTAAATTTGAAAGGATATGAACACACTTTACAGCATTATGAACTGTGTTCAGTAGACGGCCAGTTCGGAGGTGATGATCTTGTCTGCCTGGTGCAAGAAAAATGTATGTCGTGGAGCTATGCACCGTCTATGTAAAGCATTGAAAGCAGTTTGTTTACTACCATACGCGTTTCGCTTCTTTTATTTGGGAAGCATTATCAGTGACCTGTAATACATGCTTCCATCTACACATACAATAAACGTATAATGTGGTAGATATAATATGCTGCTATATTACCTTCTGTCGGATCTTTCTCTTGTTTTTTAGGTTAAAATCAACTTTTGTTATATAGTTCTTAATGTGAACTTATAGTTCGATGTTACTTACGATTTACAGCGCTGGTAACTCATGTGTGTGGTCCTGACGATGAATTCGTTAGTTTCGATACTCCAGCTGACACATTTCTGACGTTCTTTCACCCACATTTGTCACATAACATATATCGCTTGCCCTTTCCCTTTTGTGATCAACATATGTGTGTTTTCGGTGTGTAGTGTTGCCAACTGTTGTTTTGTATTTGTCTTTTGTTTGTGTCGTGACTAAAATGTATGTGTTTATCACCCAACAGACACTTCACATTTTCGAACTATACTTACGTTGACCTGTCCGCCAACCCATCTTAAAAATAAGAATGACCTGTCCTTCTTTACAAATCGGTAGGTATCCTTCTCTGCTCTATCGGCTTACGATAAACTAAGAGTAGAAGGGGTTCAAATCATTCGCATAATCTCTGTAGAACCGCACAGGTATTTCATCCGGACCAGCTACCTTTCCAGTGTTCAGCGACTTTACTTGATTTTCCATTCCGACGTTGCTTATCTCAGTGTACACTACTTTGGCGTTCGTACGACGTTTGGAAAGAGGAACCGGATGAGGACAGTTAACGGTGTAACAGCTCTGGAAGAACGAATTCCCTATTTCTGATTTTTCACTATCATCATCAGTTTCGCTTCTACTACGGATGCTTGCGTGACTCATTAGAGGGTTTTCGAAATGGTTACTGACATTAAAGCCGCGCGGGATAGCTGCGCAGTCTCAGGCACCATGTCACGGTTTGCGCGGCTGTCCCCATCGGAGGTACGACTCTAGGACGAATGATCTCAGCAGTTTGGTCCCATAGGAAATTACTACAAATTTCCAGTTTTTACTGACTTTACATCAGATCAAAATTTCTTTGGATCGCTATGAAGTTATTCTGGTCAAATAAGATGACCTTTCCTTCTTGTATCGTATTAGTCGGTTATCTGTTTTTATTGTTTTCCTGTAACACTGCCTGACTGATTTTTCTATCTTTCGAGGTGTCTCTCTGTCTTCCTTCCACACCTGCTTCCTACTCGCTGTAATTTGTCCCTTTCCTGGTTTCCAGGCCCCCCACAATTCACTGCCACACCTTAAAGCCATCGTGATGAATGACCCGTCTCATTTTCCTATGATTTCTTATTTCGGTGGACATTTTCCCTTTTAATATCCGTGAGGCTTCTGTTCTCATTTAACTTTAACAGCAGAATTCTTTCGCCTTTTTATCTGTAGTTAGTTCTCTTTTCTAGTGTTGACTCTCATGTGCTTGCTAATTTTTTCCATCAGCATGTGTGTTTATAACAAATTTTTTGTGGTAGTATACAGCATCCGTCAATAGGCGTTACACTTATTTCATGTCCTCTTCTAAGTCTAATAGTGCAATATCAGTAACAAATATAACAGTTTTCCTTTATTGTGTCAGTTTTCATTGCAGTTATTGCATTTTCTCCAACCAGACTACATAGTTATGGAGCAAGAAGAAAGTCTTGCTCGATATCTGTTCTTAGCCCCTTTCCTAATGCCATTAAGCGCCCATCTATGACATATGATGATAGGAAGAAATAAATGTCCAGCAGACGGGGTCTACATTCGCCATGACCCCACCGTCCTTACGTTCCATTTGTGACATCCATTTCTAAGAACTAGACACTTACAGACAATAAAACAGTAAAAGACAATAGAAGAAGATTGTACAGTAATGCTATCCTGCAGATTCTACAATCATTTTAGCTTAACCAGACCATACACATGGGTAGCCTTGTGAAGTCTAAGTAAAGGGGACATTCGAGATGGTTTCCGTGCAATTATTCTCTCTGGGGCATGAGTTACTCCGGTTGTAAAACACAGACTACTCCATTCTCAAACCTTTCGTGTAGAAATATTAGTATTGTATGTGTACGTGAAGTGTGTCGTCAGTATAACAGTTTTGTTTGTGTATTCCAAGCAGAGAAGCTGCCGCGTGGGTGACGGATTAAAAGTTCAGAAGTCAGGAAACATAACTATTACCATCAGAAAGCAACCTATCGTGAAATTGGATTGTTGAAAAACAACTAAATTTCTGTAATTTCTAACATTCGCACGGCTTACATTTTCTTGTACCTGTTAATCATCATCATCTTCTTCACTTTCAGTTGTTGGAATTCTGTCACCTGTTACGGTTCCCACCATTTCCACTGACTCTTCTTCCTTTTCATTAGTATTCCTATGTTATTGCAGGTATTGCAGTTCCATTGTCTGGAGATATTGATTCCAGAATCTGTAATTTTCTTCAACCATATGTTTATTTCATTTCTGAAAGCAACATATGTGATTTTTTTGTATCTTTAAATCCGTTTGCATTTCTTAGAGAAATCTTCATTCTCTGAATACTATTCTTTCTGTATACCACACATGTTTCACTTCCGTATAATTGCGTTGACAGAACTACAGACAGCCAGGATAGTTAAATTATTCAATCGTCTGTTATTTTCTTCAACCATGTATTTATTTCATTTCTGATATCAACATATGTGATTCTTTCTGTACCTTAAAGTCCGTTGGCATTTCTCAGACAAATGTCCATTCTCTGAATACTATTCTTTCTATATACCACACATGTTTCACTTCCGTATAATTGCGTTGGCAGTACTACAGCCATCCGGGATAGTTACATTATTCAGTCGTCTGGTGATACACATAAAATGTAGCAATTGACGTCTCCGGCGGTTCTTAATAGAATATTATGTAACATTGCGAATGAAAAATACGCGACACTGTTGTAATATTTTGCAATATTTATTAGTAAAACTTATAAAAGTAGTATAGAATAATATTTGTGTTGTAATAGGTTTCAGTGTGAAGTTACGGCTTTCCCTCAACGTTCGTCGTATAACTGGTATTAATAATGCTACACGAGTTGCAAAAAGTGCATAATGGACGCTTTTCCACATGAGGGAAATGGAGAGCATTGCACACACGCCAGCGGAAATCACGATACAACGCAAACCCATAAACACTTTAACACTGCGGTTCGTTTCAGGCCGTAAAACACTCATATTTGCCACGAAACTTAAATTTATAGAAAGACGCTAGACAGGTATAATAAATCAGGTAAGTACGCAGATAATCTGGTAACTGAAAAAATACATGTCGATGGAGGATACTATTAAATTGCTGTCTGCGATGAATAATTCCTAAAACAAAGCTAAAACAAAGTGATACTGGAAACTCCTGTTATATCGTGACCATATGTCACAAGCAACCATAAAGTTTATGTGGTGTGCGTACTGTAAGACCTTCGGTACACACACCATCAGATTATTTGACTTGTCGCTCTAACGAAGTAGACGAGTGTCAGTAATATGTATCGTGGTCTTATCGTGGCGTGTTTATCTTCTGCCGTTAGGTCAGACGATAGAAATGCCACTTGCATGCTTAAAGTAGCAGATTGACGGTGACCAACTTTGAACAGAACTTGATTAATTTTCACACACATTTATTAAAATAATAAAAAGCATAGACATTACGTAACTTCATTCTGGATGCTGTTTACAATTGACAATCTGAAGTTCCTTTGGTCTTGGTACGTTAATCTTATTCTCACATATCTCTGATACTTGACAAAGTGTCTACACATTTATCTTCATGGCTATGTACAGGAATATGATAATCTTCTTAGGTGCAGACTGAAACTTGACTATAGACTGGTAGAGACTAATGCAGACTGGTACAGACTGGTGCAGACAAATGCAGACTGACTAATCGGAGGTCTGTACACTCGTTATAATACCTCGCGCGTTCATGTATCACTACGCGAGTGTGATCCGCGAGGAGAAAAGGTTCTACATTAGCAGCAATATCATTGGCTGCATTACATATTAATACGCAGATCGGCGGAAGCAGAATTTGGTCCATCTCTATGGCAGCGCCATCTCGTAGTGTGGAGACGGACGAGCGCTGCGCCTGCGCTGTTGTGCTTAGTGGGGCGCGATCTGGTTGGAAAGTTGTGTACGCGCTGACTACGCGGAACTATGTACACAACAGATTAGTATATCCTTTCGCTCTGGTACAAGACACTATGGATGAATCTCTTTTAGTAGATTTGACAGTCAGTAATCGTCACTTTCCCACTGTACTACATGTATTTCGTACAGCCGATGGAGTTTACTGAAGTATCTACGAAAATTATGTATCACAGTAATTAATTCATATATTTTCCTTTGATTCAGTTTTTAGCACTTTATTTATTACATGATACGCATGGAAAATGGAACTGATTTAGTATACTTGGATTAATGTATGAGCAGTTTTAAGACCTATTACAGATATTCCATTTACTGCAGTGGTTCCCAACCTTCCTTTGACGATTAACCCTGAGTGGAATCAGACAGAAGGCTCCCTCCCCCCTTTCAACCTGCCGTCTGCTCCTCCCCACCCCCTCCTTCACATTATCACCGACTTTAGCACCTAACTAAACTGTATAACAAAAGGATTTTCTTGGAACACTTTTATTTGAAAAATGACGAAGGATGAATAATATTTAGTTTGTGTGTGTACCTCCCCTGCATTACTCCTCTTTGCTGCTGCACTTGCTTGGCCTGCGTACCCAACCACATTTAAAATCAACAAAATTAAAATGTTTGCACTATACGTACTTCTGAACTGGCAGAAATTGGAAGACTATGTAGTTTGGTTGTAGAAAATGCAGTAACTGTAATGAAAACTGACACAAACTGTTAAATTTGCTACTGATATTGCACTGTTAATACTTCATGTCTGTCACTAATGCTAATAGCAATAATAATAATAATAATAATAATAATAGTAATAATAATACTGTGTACAGCACTATAATAGCCCTTGTGTAGTTGCTGCTGTGTCGTGCTGTCCATTAATTGATTTATCTGTTTCGAAGCGAGGACAAGCGTAGGTATTATCTACAACTTGAAGATATTTTCTTGAGATATTTAACATTTCTTACGTATACGTCTCACTTTTATTATCAGCGATGTACGGGACAAAGCATAATATAAGTGTGTAGTGGGTGGACTGAGTGAGGAACCTGTGCCGCCACCACATTAATGCTAGTAATTGAGAAAAAGTAGTCATTGAGAACTTATTTAATCAATATTAGAGTCTTACAAAATTGTAGTTTAGTGAGCCCTCAGGGGGTAATTACCCCAAGTCCAGGTTAGGAACCACTGATTTACTGCATGATGTACGGATATGACAAAAAAAGGGTGTTTTCTGAGACGTGAAGATGGTGCTTTCCAGCGCCAAAATCGATAATAAGTAAAGTAACACTTTAAATTTTGCTTAAGGATACACTAATAATTTTAAAAAATAACATAGATGCCTTCCCTTGGTCTATCTGAAAGCGGCTATACGAAAACTCAAATTTATCATGACACATCCATTAAATGCTTTGGGCGAACACTGAAGCGCCAAAGAAAGTTGTATAGGCATGCCTGTTCAAATACAGAGATACGTAAACATTCAGAATATGGCGCCACGGTCCGAAACGCCTATATAAGACAAGTCTCTGGCGCTGTTGTTAAATCATTTACTGCGGCTACAACAGCAGGTTATCGAGATTTAAGTGAGTTGGAACGTGGTGCTATAGTCGGCGCACGAGCAATGGGACACAAGATCTCCGAGGTAGCGAAGAAGCTTGGATTTTCCCAATCAACCATTTCACGAGTGTACTTGGATATCACGAATCCGATAGAACATCGAATCTCCGACATTGCTATGTCCGTAAAAAGATCCTGTAAGAAAGGGACCAACGGTGACTGAAGACAATTGTTCAATGTCACAGAAGTGCAACACTTCCGCAAACTGCTGCAGATTTCAAAGCTGGGGCATCAAAAAGTGTCCGAACCATTCAACGAAACATCCTCGATATGGGTTTTCGGAGTGGAAGGCCCACTCGTTTACCCTTTATGACTGGACGACAAAAACGTTTACGCCACGCCTGGTCCCGTCAACACGGACACTAGACTTTTGATGACTGGAAACATGTTGCGTGGTCGGACGGGTCTCGGTACAAATTGTATCGGGCGGATGGGCGTGTACGGGTATGGAGACAACCTCATGAATCTATGGACTCTGCATGTCGGCAGGGGAGTGTCAAAGCTGGTGGAGTGGGGCTGGTGCAGCTTGAGTGATATGGCACCTGTAGATACTACTCTGACGAGTGACACGTATGTAAGCATCCTGTCTGGTCACATGGATCCATTCATGTCTATTGTGCATTATGACGGACTCATACAATTCCATCGGTACAATGCGACACCCTTCACGTCCAGAATTGCTAGAGAGCGGCTGCATGGATACTCTTCTGAGTTTAAACACCCGCTGGCCACCAGACTCCCCAGACATGAACATTATTGAGCATATCTGGGGTGCCTTGCAATGTGCTGTTCAGAAGAGATCTCAACACTCTCATGTCATTTCCATCGAGCACTACTTCAGACATTAGTCGAGTTCATGGCTCGTTGCGTTGCGTCACTTCTGCGTACTCGTGGGGGCCCTACACGATATAAGCCAGGTGTACCAGTTTCTTTGTCTCTTCATTGTATTTACATAGCAGTGGCACTATCTTAGAGAAGAAGACATTCCCTTTATTTCGTAATCGACATTACTGTCCATTAAAATTGCTACACCACCAAGATGACGTGCTATAGACGCGAAATGCAACCGACAGGAAAAAGATGCTGTGATATGTAAATGATTAGCTTTTCAGAGCATTCATACAAGGTTGGCACCAGTGGCGACACCTAGAACGTGCTAACCTGAGGAAACTTTCCAACCGATTTCTCATACACAAACCACAGTTGACCGGCGTTGCCTGGTGATACGTTGTTGTGATGCCTCGTGTAAGGAGGAGAAATGCGTACCATGACGTTTCCGACTTTGATAAAGGTCGGATTGTACCATATCGCGATTGCGGTTTATCGTATCGCGACATTGCTGCTCGCGTTGGTCGAGATCCAATGACGGTTAGCAGAATATGGAATCGGTGGGTTCAGGAGGGTAATACGGAACGCCGTGCTGGACCCCAACGGCCTCGTATCACTAGCAGTCGAGATGACAGGCATCTTATCCTCATGGCTGTAACTGATCGTGCAGCCACGTCTCGATCCCTGAGTCAACAGATGGGGACGTTTGCAAGGCAACAAACATCTGCACGAACAGTTTGACGACGTTTGCGGGTTCTGTTTACAGCATCATGATGGTCGCATCCGTGTTTGGCGACATGGCAGTGAATGCACGTTGGAAGCGTGTATCTGTCATCGCCATACTTGCGTATCACCCGGCGTGGTGCTATGGGGTGCCATTTGTTACACGTCTCGGTCACCTCTTGGTTGCATTGACGGCACTTTGAACAGTAGACGTTACATTTCATATGTGTTACGACCCGTGGCTCTACCCTTCATTCGATCCCTGAGAAACCCTACATTTCAGCAGGATAATGCACGACCGCATATTGCAGGTCCTGTACGGGCGTTTCTGGATACAGAAAATGTTCGACTGCTGCCCTGGCCAGCACGTTCTGCAGATCTCTCACAATTGAAAACGGCTGGTTAACGGTGGTCGAGCAACTGGCTCGTCACAATACACCAGTCACTACTCTTGATGAACTGTGGCATCGTGTTGAAGCTGCATGGGCAGATGTACCTGTACACGCCATCGAATCTCTGTTTGACTCAATGCCCAGGCGTATCAATTACGGCCAGAGGTTGTTGTTCTGGGTACTGATTTCTCAGGATCTATGCACCGAAATTGCGTGAAAATGTAATGACATGTCAGTTCTAGTATAATATATTTGTCCAATGAATTCCCGGTTATGATCTGCATTTCTTATTCGTGTAGCAATTTTAATGGGCAGTAGTGTAACAAAGAAGGACAAGCAGAGAGTTGTGGTGGAAGGTAGCAGACACGGCGAGATGTAAACTCACGGCGTGCTCGCCCAGGTTCCTGACTCGGCAGTGCAGGTAGGCGGTGGCCCCTAGCAGCGCCGTCACGTTGGTCACCTGCCCAGCGTCGAACTCCGGCTCTGGCGGGCCGGAAGGCTGTCTGGAGGAGGCCCGCGGCGTCGTCTGCGGGTCCGCCAGGAAGTCACCTGTCGAGGATCAGTAGGTCACCAGTACCAGCTAGTGTAACAAGTCAAGTTTTCCGCGTTGGGAAAACAAGAAGTACACATAATTTGTGAAATACACTCTAAAAAAATGGGAGTAAAAAGAAAGACGACGAGCGACGAAGGAGTTACCGAATGGGACGAAAATCGGTAGTTGTGACGTACACGTATAGACAAACGCAAGATTACAATTTCAGATCAAATGGATGATTTATTCAAGAGAAAGAGCTTCACAAATTGAGCAAATCAATAACGCGTTCCGCCACCTGAGACCCTTTGGTAGCTGTTATTCGGCTTGGCACTGATACCGTAGTTGGATGTCCTCCTGAGGAATCTCGTGCCGAGTTCAGTTGGCGAGTTAGATCGTCAAAATCCCCAACTAGTAGGAGGGCCCTGTAGTATTGTAACCTATCGATGCTGCTGGAGCAGGTGCCTCGAAGATTCCTGCGGGTATCGCGGGCAGCCCTTTGAGTATCCCTCCTACGAAGAACCTCCAGGCCACCGACTAATGAAGACCGCAACGACGGCGTTATAAGCGGCGTGCAGTTGCCCGCCAATCTTCTAGTTCAAGATAGCTTCTAGTCAAGATTACTTCGTGACGATAGCTGGTGCCGAATGTTGTGTATGAGGTGGAACTATGGGCCTCATGGAAAAGCGGTGACCCGGCTGAGTCACGCCATTTGCCTCTTAGTCTGATCACGAGGTGTCGCCACTAACTGCACGCGTTGATCATTTAGGCTGCCGTGAGGATCAATGAACTATACTTGACGGGATGTATCTGGAACATATTAGGAGATTAGAAAGGTAGTAGACGGGAATACAATTAAATATTTATCTTTAATTCAGCATCATCGGTGAACGTCGATCTTGACTTTGTACAATAATATTTACAAGTGCAGATATAGACTGAACTGCGAATACTTCTTTACAATTCTGATTGCTTCACACATATAGATCAATTGTCAATGCATAAAATGTATCTGGCGCCGGGCTAGGTCTTAGCTACCGTCTTAGCTGAAGGCTATGCTAACAAGCGTTTTTGCAAATGAGATCTCTGAAGCTATAACGACTGAACCATTCCTATTAAAGTCGGCTGTAGAACTGGCCAGTGCGCTAGCTTGTCACGTAAGACCAGCCGAATGGCGGCGCTCGGTCTGCTAGCGTCGACAGTGGCGACTCGCGGGTCCGATGTGTACTGACGGACCGCGCCCGATTTCGAGCCTACAACCTAGCAAGTGTGGTGCCTTGCGGTGACACCACACCGAATGTTACACCGTGTTGTTGATAGCTCTACAGGCAAACATTCAGTGTACTCAGACGCACCCCCGGGACGCGGAGCTACTGATAGCTAGCCACAAGTTCTGAAGAGTGTAGCATTTCCTCACCCACAAGTTGAGTACAACATATTTCTTTAAAGTGCCCTCGAGTCAGCTACTCTTCCGGTTGCCAGTCCACATTCGCCTGGCCACCTTCCACCAATTTGTCGCTAGCAACGAGAACATACCATTTGCTTCCTCGGAACGTAAGTGCTGCCGACTCGCGTCGTAACAGGCCCTACCCATTGGGCTCCCACGTTTCTCAATCGGCGACAAACGCGACGACACTGATGGCCATGACAGGGCTTGGCAAGCACGAAGACAAGCAGAGGAAACTCTCTACCGTTCGGGAGTCACAGTGCCATCGAGGAATATCGCACAGATTATTACGTGACTGGACATTGCATACCACACAGTCACCCACTGAGAGTGAAGAGACCTTTCGATCGCGAAATGCTGATTCTCAGTCCCCCAAATGTGCCAATTTTGCTTATTGACGAACCCATCCAAATGAAATTTGGCTACTGGCCGTGGTGCCCGAGCAGTTCTAGACGCTTCAGTCCGGAACCGCGAGACAGCTACGGTCGCTGGTTCGAATCCTGCCTCGGGCATGGATGTGTGTGATGTCCTTAGGTTAGTTAGGTTTAAGTAGTTCTAAGTTCTATGGGACAAGACCTAAGTTGTCAAGTCCCATAGTGCTCAGAGCCATTTGAACCATTTTTGAAAGTGGGCTTCTTCGGTAAACCAAAACATGCATGAGCATGCTAATCCCTATCATATACCGAGGCCAGCCGTGCAGTTTGAGTGTCCTATCGCAAACCGTTCAGAAGATATGACGATTTTATTTCATATAGTTCAGTAATTGCTACCCTGTAATTTACATTTAGTTATTTCTACGAGGGGCAACGGCCTTGCCGCAGTGGCTACACCGGTTCCCGTGCGATCACCGAAGTTAAGCGCTGTCGGGCGTGGCCGGCGCTTGGATGGGTCACCATCCCGCCGCCATGTGCTGTTGCCATTTTTCGGGGTGCACTCAGCCTCGTGATGCCAATTGAGGAGCTACTCGACCGATTAGTAGCGGCTTCGGTCAAAGAATACCGTCCTAACGGTCGGGAGTGCGGTGTGCTGACCACACGCCCCTCCTTATCCGCATCCTCCTCGGAGGATGACACGGCGGCCGGACGGTCCCGGAAGGGCCCCTTGGGGCCTAAAGACGGAGCTTTTTTTTTTTTTTATTTCTACGAGGGCTATTCCGAAAGTAAGGTCCGATCGGTCACGAAATGGAAACGACTATGAAAATCCGATAAAGCTTTGCACAGATGTGTTGGGTAGTGTCTCTAGTATAACCCCAGTTAGCATCACGTCGCTCTTCTCATTTCTGAGCTCGCAGTGAGTGCGTAAAGATGTCTAGAAAATAGTGTCTGCCGCCAAGTGCGAGGGCCTGGTGAGAAATTTCCCCTGAAGCTATGCAGCTAACATTACATAACTGTCGTGCTGTTTCGTCTTCAAGACAATTCTCAGCCGCATTCTGCAGGGGCAATGAAGATGCTCCTGCATCGTTTTCAAATGGAAATGTGAGATTACCCACAATACAGCCCGTAATTGTCTCCCTCTGAGTTTCAGCTCTGGTCACATGAACCGCTGTCTTTGAAGACAACATTTCGGCACAAGACAACGAGCCGTAGGCCAGCGTAGAGAATTGGCGGAGAGCACTGGCGGCTGCCTTCTATAGCGAGGGTATTGGAAAGTTGGTACAACGCTACGATACACGTCTAAGTCGGGTCGGCGACTATGGAGATAAGTAGCTGCAAGGTGTATCTAACTGTTGCAAATAAAACATTTTTGATTTTTACCGTGGTTTCCATTTCGCGACCTATCGGACCTTACTTTCGGAATAGCCCTCGTACATTATGAGGGTTCTTTTGTGAATCTAAATGAAACAATTGCTATTGTACATTTAAGTTATAATAATGAGAGTTTTTCCATTTGTTTCGGTTGCTTTTCCGTTCCGCAAGAATGCTATGTGTGACAAGGGCTGTAGCAGCTACCAGTATTTTAAGTAATGACACGGATATGATTATTTATTCTTGTTAAGTTACCAGCCTCCATACTAAACGATGAAAAGTATCTGGACAGTCTTACGTAATGTCATCAGTAGACGTCACGACAGGCGGATTCTCCAGTATAAAAATAGGTGGGGAGTAGTAAGAGAAGGAGAACAGTGTTTACAGTCCCGTTGGCGGTGAAGTCATTACGGACCAACTCTGATTATGGAGGGATGGAGGAGGAAATCGGCAGCGTACTTTCGAAGGAACCATCCCGGCATTTGCCTTAGTGCTTCAGTGGAATCACGGAAAACGTAAATCAGGATGGCTGGACGCGGGATAGAACCGTCATGATGATGACGATTGGTTTGCGGGGCGCTCAACTGTGGTCATCAGTGCCAGCACAAAATCTCAATTTTTACACAGTGCAATCTTTGCACAATGCAATCTAGCCACTGTCAGGAATGATGAGGAGGATCATGAATTGATGAGGACAACACAAAAGCCCAGTCCCCTGCAGGTAAAAATCACCACCCCGGCCAGGAATTGAACCCGGGACCCCGTGATCTAGGGGCAGCGACGCTATCCACTCGACCACGAGCTGTGGACATTTGAACTGTCGTCCAGTGTGCTAACCGCTGCGGCGCCCTGCTCGGTGCAGGGAGTACTGTGTTGTCAGTAGAGGAGCAGTAACAGCAGAATGGGTCAGCCAGCTGACCTCAGTGACTTTCGACATGACATGGACTAGCCATTGGAAGTCACCTGACCAAAAAATCCATCGGGGACATTTTAACCCTTCTACAGCTGCCCAAGGCCTCTGTTGGTGACGTCACTGTGAAGCAGACCGCGAAGGAACAACCACAGCTAAAACAAGACCAGCCGGAACTCATGTTCTATCGGACAGGGGCCGTGGAGCATAGCGGAGAGCGGTTGTAAAAAGTCTCATGAAATCAGCGGAAGAAGTCACTCGTCAGGTGCAAAGTGCTACCAGCAGTCTATTATAGCACAATGACGGTACGTAGGGAGGTAAGAAGAATAGGGTAAAATGGTCGGGTAGCTCCTCGTAGGCCATTCATTTCTGTAGTCGGCGCTAAGTGACATTTCAGGTAGTGTAATTAGGGGTGATTACACGCTATATCCTCTGGCAAGTGGATGGATGGTTTTGTGTTTGACGAATTCCGGGAGCAATTTACCTACCATCAAGTGCTGTATGGTGTTGCGGAATGGTGGTATTTATCGTGTTCACGGTATTGCAGACAGGACGGCTGTTTCTTCCGGGGTGACAATTCACCACATAAAAATACGGCATTTGTGGGGCAATGCTTTTTGGACAATTATTGGACAACTACACTCCTGTAAAGGAAGACCTTCCCGGTATGCCGACCTGAACCAGATGCATTGATCGTGCTGACACACTCGTCCACCAGTTGGGGTACTCAAAGGTATGTGCCGTTGAGTTCCTCGTCGCGTAAGAGAAGACCATGAAAGGCAGCCAAGGATCACTTGTCTGGCCCAATGAAGGATACACTACACCTAACTCAGTATGTGGATGATGTGGAGGTTATTGATGCAGCAAGGCGTTGTCTCCGATTCGGCCAGTAGAGTGGTATAATGCGGACATGCTCGGCCTCTGTAACGCGACGTAAGGCAGTCGCATTGGACCGAGATCATGCTGAAAAATTGTGCTTTGTATGCAAAATAATGGGGAATAATACGGTGTATTACAATCCTGCATAAAATCATAAAAGAATTAATGTGTTGCACTACTTACTGAACGCCTCTTGTATCTACTTCCGAACGGATTGTCTGGCGTTGTGCTGTCTAGTGATAGACACAAGACTCCATCGTAAATCGATCCATCTATTACTGAAAACATTGAATTATTTTCTGTCATTAGCATTCACATACAGATAGAAAAACATGGTGGCGTACTTGAACTATTAACGTGTATAGACGATGCTAATTTCTCCCAATGTAAGTGAGAGACGACAATAAATTTTGGCAATCTTGTGTTCCACGATTGTTCCTTGTTAATGTTAACAAAAGACCACCGCATGTTTATTAAGGTACATGGATTGTGTCACGACCAGTTCTTTACAATGAATATTGTCAGGTAACACAGCCAATAATCTAGGTAACAAATCGTCACGTAACTGGAAAATTACGAGCCCTGGACTCGTCTAGTGTACACAACATCCGATCTCGTCATGACTCACAGCTCGCTGTGCATCTGCCAGGTGGTCGGCAGAGGATTTGTGTCATAATTAAAGCCATAAAGTTGTTATCATTTTGGGAGTAATTGTTATAAAGACTTTTGGCAGTGTCACCTGATGATGTTTATTGAACGGAACCGTTCGTGACATTAAATTTTCACATTGGGAAACATAAGTTAGTGATTAAAATTCCTTGTAAAGATCTCAACGAAACGAAAAGGAACATTTATTTGGCCCCGTTGCACTAACGTTTCATGGGTTTCGTATATTACCACCTCTAAATATCTCCATTGCTAGTAGACTTTTGCATTCTCTTGTTGTATTAACTATACTGTTACTTAGCGAGTCCACCACCTATCTCAGTTCCGTTTGTAATAAGCTATCAGCTACATACACGGGTGTTGGAACAGACTTCGTCCAGGTGAGCTTCGTCCAGCTGTGCTTTTGCCCGAGATTCGTCTCCAAGTTCATCACATATCACCTACCCCAGACCTTCATAAGCCTACAACAGGCAGCTCTATGAATAGGACTCTGTTTACAGTACTTTCCTCTTCTTGTATCTTGCATTATTAGCAGCATAGCTATGTCTTTTGATCATTTCTACCTCACAGGATAAGTCGAAGAGAGATGCATTCAGTGACCACCAGAGTTGTGCTTTCCCAAAACACCGGCTTGGTACATTTGGTACACTACGCAAATGGCGTAGCAAATGGCAGAATTGTTGGCGGCATTGGTAAGGAAAGACACGTTAATGAATATGCGAGAGAGAAACTGAGAGTCTACGAGACACTTTGTTTTTTGTTTGTTTTGCAGCTAATTGCAACCCTCCTCGTTTAGTGTTAGTCCATCGTGTACTTTATGTCCTTACGAAATATAAATTGTGTTTCATAAGTAATAAAAATTTGCTGACCGTGTAACTTTTACGTTTTTATGTAACCAGAGTAATCAGTTTTGATGCAAGTACAGCTTACATGCACAAACATGAAAATGTATATAATTATTGTTATTTTGTACGTTCTCCACCATGATGAAAGGCAAGAGATTTCTGCTATTGTAGCTATGTGCGAAAGTTGTTTATGAATATGAGAATCATGTTTTATATAAGCTCGAAGAAGTACTGAAGCAATGTTTGATATGTTTTTTTAATTTTTTTATTTTATCTTTTTTTCGAAATTACGTTTTCTAGAACTTTATTATAAATCTGTATCCATTTTCATTTTTACTAGAATACCGCTGGGTTTCAAATTACAAATAAACAATTTTACAATAAAACCCGAATTAAACATTGACAGTTTTCTATTTGCTATAAATACTGTTCATTTTTATTAACAGAGACGAGGATGACCATGTAAAACAAAAATGTCCCGTAGGTCACGCGGCCCATTACAGTCTTTTTCCTGGAGAAACAGCACAGTCACTGTGGGGCTGCACCTCGGACCACAAACGTACCCTTCCTAACTAGCGTAGCACCCGCTGCATCCTCGCAAAGATTGTATTGTCTACACAATTCTTTTTGTTTTTCTTTAATAAAATTTATATGTAGTTCACACATTGCAACACACCCTAATCTTTTCTCGCTAATTAAGGCCGCAGAAACATGGCCTTTTCTAATTTTACTTCTGACCAAAAAGCGATTTTGGTAGCTGGAGTCCAAGGTCTTTATTAATCATGGCTTTCGCATTCTTATGGTGATATGCAACACCGAGAAGCGAAATACCAATCTGTATAGACGTAGCTTGAAAATGCTGTAGTCTTTAATGATGATTTACTTTCAAACAAATCCTTATCGAATATTTCACCCTAATACGGGTTAAATTTCCAAAAATAGAGGAACTCGCATTTCTTTGTTTCTGATCGAGAAACCAAATATCAATTTTAGTAGCTTCAAAATTACCTTACTTGCGTCATATTTGCAAAAACATTGCATCCCCTGTCTCAGCTGCTTTGGGATGGCATTTCGAATAATCTCTCCTTTAATGATGCCTACACTATAATATCAACATCCCCTCCAAATCTCAAGATTTTATCCTTATCGGTTTGGGCTGCGCTGGACGATGATAAGTCATTCAGTCAGGACATTGCCGTGTATATACGAGGGTTGAAACTTAAATAGTGGCAAGTATTTATTTACAGCTCGTACAAAATAGATACGTGTTTCAAAGTGTTACTGACCTTCAAAGTAGTCACCAGCATTGTGTATAGCCCGTTGCCAGCGATGTGGAAGTCGAGGATGCTCTTAGCAGTGCCAGTTGTGTTGACAGTTCGAGCGGCGCGGTATATTGCCCAACGAATTTGTAGCAGTTCTCAAGCTAATGCCATGAAGTGTTTCCTTCAGTTTAGAAATCAAGCTGAACTTACGAGGGCTTAAGTCAGGGGAGTGCAGTAGGTGGTATAGCACTTAGCACACCCGTCAGTCAAAAAAATCAGTAATAGCTTCCACTGTATGTGCTTGAACATTGTCCTGTAAAATTTCCTGCAGAAAGTGTCATCACTTCTATCTCTATGCTGTTCTTTTTTGGAATACAATCTACGACCAGGTTAGAGACAGAAGTGATGACAGTTGCTGCAGGACCTGACCATAATTTTGCAGGACAATACTCAAGCACGTAATGTGCAAGCTGTTACTGATTTGTTTGAGTGATGGGGCTGCTAAGTACTATACCACCTACTGCACTCCCCTGAATTAAGCCCTCGTGACTTCAGCTCGATTTCTAAACTAAAGGAAACACGTAACAGTATTCGCTTCAGAACTGCTACAAATTCGTCGGGCAATTGACCGCTCCGCTCGAACTATCGACACAACTTTCACTGCAAAAAGTATCCTACGGCTTCTACATCGCTAGTTTATACGAAATAAGCGTCAAAGGAAAAAACTACAAAGACGAAACTTGTCTAGCTTGAAGGGGGAAACCAGATGGCGCTATGGTTGGCCCGCTAGATGGCGCTGCCATAGGTCAAACTGCGAACATTACGGAAGGCGAACTACTCGCTGTTGAGAGAAATGTCGTTACACGTATTGCCAAATGCACTGAGGTTGACGGATATCATTTTGAGCATTTATTGCATTAATGTGGTATTTACAGGTAATCACGCTGTAACAGCATGCGTTCTCAGAAATGATAAGTTCACAAATGTATATGTATCACATTCGAACAACCGAAGTAAAATGTTCAAACGCACCTACGTTATGTATTTTAATTTTAAAAAATCTACCTGTTACCAACTGTTCGTCTAAAATTGTGTGTCATATGTTTGTGACTATTACAGCGCCATCTATCACAAAGCGAAAAAGTGTTTCAGCTAAAACATTCATATTTAGTTACTTACTTCATGAATATGTAATAAAAATGGGGGTTCCTATTTTAAAAAAACGCCTGTGATATCCGTTTCACCTATGACAGCGCCATCTAGGGGGCCAACCATAGCGCCATCTGGTTTCCCCCTTCAAGATAGACAAGTTTCGTACTTTGTAGTTTTTTCGTTTGATGCTTATTTCGTGAGATATCTTGCCCGGTCACTCTCAATGGACCACCCTGTATATGAGGTACGTTTTATGATGAGCTTCAGAATATTTATTTTCCACAGTACTAAAATTCATTTCATATTTTACTCACTTGTCTCTTTTCTCGGAATTGCGGCCATGTGTCTTTTGACGCATTCATTGCCTCCACAGATTTCCGTATTTGGCCAACATTTTAATACCTAACTTCTGAAATTGGTTCCAACATAGCTCTTCTTCGCTTCTTATTCATATTTTCCACATTTTCACTGTCAGAGGAATTTAATGTACATGGACGTCCTCCTAGCTACCGGCATGACGTTTTAACGTTCTTATTGTTTACCAGGCAGTTTAATCAAGCTCAGCAGGACAGGCCCTTGTGGTTACATTTCAGCCGAGGTGTAACGTCCTAGGAACTTCCACTAATCACCATAGGCGCTTCAGCAGGAGGCTAGTACAGCAACTCACTTACGTAATCACGTACGGTACCGAGATGGGACCAGTGATCTTGTACTTGGCCATAAACAGTCCTGATCTCCGTACAGTCGATCAATGGCGTTTCCAGAGGCCTCCCAACGCTGTTGCTCCTAGTAAGTGACTGCCTATCACTATATACACTGATCAGTCAAAACATTATGACCACTGCCCATTGCGACGTTGGACTCCGCCTGGAAGAGTTGGGGGCACGTGACGCTGTTACGATAGGTATGTAGACGGAGCAGATACGGACAGGGGATCACCCTAGCGAAGATATGGGCTGCAGATGGGTAAATCCATTGAGATAAGCGACTTTAACAAAGGGGAGATTATTATCACACAGAGTCTGTGAACGAGTATGTCGAAAATGGTGAAGATAGTCGAATGTTCACGTGCTGCTGTCGTGAGCATCTACGGAAAAAGGCATGACGATAGTAAAACTACAACTAGGCGCTAAATGGTTGGATGTCTACGGCTATTCACAGAACGTGAGTTTTGGAGGTTTCTCTACCCTGTAAAGTAGGGTAGATGATGATCTGTGGCATCTGTACCTAAAAAGCACAGTGCTGGTGCACGCATAAGTGTTTCGGAGCACACTGTTCATCGTACATTGTTGGAGCTCCGCAGAAGACCACCCCTACGTGTTCACATGTTGACCCAACGACATCGTCAATTACGCTAGCAGTTGGCGCGGGACAATCGTGATTTGACAGTGATTCAATGGAAACGTGTCGACTCTTCGTATGAATCACATTTTTGCTATACTGGGTCGATGGTCATCTCCACAAACGCCGTCATCAAAGTGAACAGTGGATCGAAACGTGCAGCGCGCCACTTACGCAGGCTGGTGGGAGCAGTATTATGCTATGGGAGACATTCTCCTCCTCTTGAATGTGGTAGTAATAGAAGACACGCTGACAGCCATGATCCACCCGCACCCTCTCATGCTTGATGTATTCCCCGACGGCGATGTCAGCTCTCCGTGTCTCGGAATCAGGACCGTGCTACAATGGTTTGAGGAGATTTGCAGTGAACTCACGTTGATGTCTCGGCGACGAAATTTGCCTGACGTAAATCCTGTGGAATTCATCTCGGTCGCTATCGGGCGCCATCACCGCTTACGCAAGTCAGCGGGCCAATATTTATGCGAATTACAGGACCTGTGCGTAGACATCTAGTGCCATGTTGTGGCGTAGTAAGACAGCCACGCCACTCGGAAGTAGCCGAAAGGCACGCGCTAAGCTCACGCAGATGGGCGTGAGGTCTGAAACAGGATACGTAATGGATGCTATAAAGAAAAGTACGTAGCTGCTGGAATACTTAACTTTAATCCATCATTGTTGTACATCGCTCTTGACGATACAAGTGAGACTCTGTAGATACATGCAATGTTACTAATGGCGCCTTGCTAGGTCGTAGCCATTGACTTAGCTGAAGGCTATTCTAACTATCTGCTCTGCAAATGAGTGAGGCTTCGTCAGTGTGCATCGCTAGCGAAGTCGTCCGTACAACTGGGGCGAGTGCTAGTAAGTCTCTCGAGACCTGCCGTGTGGTGGCGCTCGGTCTGCGATCACTGACAGTGGCGACACGCGGGTCCGACATGTACTAATGGACCGCGGCCGATTTAAAGCTACCACCTAGCAAGTGTGGTGTCTGGCGGTGACACCACATGCCACATACCTCCTGTCGGTTCCCTGATACGTAATATCAGTGATGTATTTCGTTCCACGGGCTGACAAGCAAGCTAGTGAGTACATGGCCATAATGTTTTGGCTCATCAGTGTCGCTATAGCAGCAGCCGGTGTATGTCAAGTAGTACAGCAAGCTCCCGCTTATCTGGGTTAACGCGGACCCGATACTGCACGGGCAACCAAAAAAATAATGGTAATACCAAATACGCCTGTTCTTAGCGGAAACTTCTGTTCGCTGTACTTGCAAAATATACTATATGTAACATGTGCAAGTTCGCTGCATTACTTACGCACTACTCGCCGGATACCGACATCTTATTTACAAATTTACGTTTAAAACTCTATTCAACTTGTATCTTTTGTCGAGAGATCACTTTCGGGAAATAATCGTACAATATTTCTGTTTCTGTTTTTCATTCAGTTTCTTTTCTTTTCTTTCTTGAAAGATTTTTATTTCCCCGGAAAATCAAAACATCGCTTCACATTCATTCTATAGCAACAAATAGGAGTATTTCAGTGTCTGAGGTGTATGTTGACGGGTTCCTCTGCCGTTTCGTCCTCGGTATCTCCCTCTACTGAACCTACTTTGCTCACTATACAGAAGTCACTTGGCTGCATCACTGTTTAAACCCTACGTCTTCACAGTTAGATATTGGTGCAAAAGGTCGGTCACACGAGCAGTGGCAGCGCATTCCTCACTACAATAATCTCCAGTTTTCACTTTCAGCCAAGGCTGTAACAGTTGTCTTCCACAAGCCATCTATTGTTGTTACTTCAGTTTGTCGCTAGCTTAAAAATTACTTGGATTTTATGGAACACTTTCACGGATTTCCATGATACCTGAACCGCGTTGCACTGTTTCATGGGGTTCAATCGAAACTGTTCTTTCACAGCAACGATCACACCTGGATCCATTGGCTGGATGTGACGTAACCCAAGGCAGCAAGTACCTTGCAATAATCACCCTGCCATCCCAAGCAAACGCGTCTTCTACGGGATGACAAGGTGCGTTTTCCATTAAATGAACGAAAATCTGCCCCTCCGAATATGTATTGTTGACAGTATTTACTAGGCTTACGTCCGACAGGATGCGCTTCAGTCTGAGCGGCTAAGGCTTATAAGGGCATGCCCTTCCAGTACAGTTCATCATGGCGGTGAATTTGTTCAGAGACAACATTGGTGTGTTCGCCGTAACTGCAGATTTCATTGGAAGAAAAACAGCAACTGCATTTTTGCTACAACTAAGTTTCTCGAATTGGGTAGCGTTTTTTAAGTCGAGACGGCCATCGTGCTGAAGCGTTAAGTTTTTACTTCAGTCCTCTCGCTATCTCTGTTGACTTCGGACCCGACACGCAAAATCCGGGGCTCTACTATTACAACCACAAGTGCAGTGCATCATCTACTTTCACGTGACTTGATGTTGATCAGTACCTACGTTGTACGGTCCAGCAACACTGTCCATTTTGTATGCAAAAGGAACTCTATTATATATTTTTGTTTAGTTCTTAGACTGTTTATATGCCTACACTATAATCCTGAGAATGTTTTGCTGCGCATCACGCTTCTCTATCTAACTTTTAATTTCGTTGCGATCTCTAAAACGTCACTCAAGCATTTATCTGTCAGGTTCCTGGTACATAGATTATGTCTGCAGCTTCAGCAACAAAAAATATGAGAACTATCGGCGGCACGGTAATTGTAGGCTCTCAGTTCGTTCCTTCGGGAGATGTTTTCATAAGGAATCATTCACTCTAAAGTGGAGAATACCTGGCTAATCTGCAGCAATTCTCCAGTTTTTTTGTTTGTAATTCACTTCCAAAAACAATCTCCAAAAACCCTTCAGTACAGCACAGAGAATTTGTTGTCCGAGAATATGTTAAATTCTATTATCGCTTCTTGGTAGAACAACATTACCGTGAATGAACATATTAGTAAATGAATGTGTGTCATTAAAAATATTCCTGTTGCTAGAAATACAATTAATTGCCACTTATATTTCGTACTTTACTTAGTGTAAACAATTTACATTCAATGAAAGAGCTTTCATGTGAATGCACGGTGTCTGTTCGATCGGACTCGTCTGAAATAACAGACACTGTACATTCCTATAATTGATTCGTCTCGATGAGTAGTGACTCCACAACTTTCACTGAATATGCACATTTACGTTCGACCTCCAACGGAAATCTAAAATGAGCTAGCATGGAGGACGTGTATGGGGCTGCGGATGGGTGACTCTAGATAGGAGTGTCGGTCTGTCGGGGACTGTGTCTAAATGGTCGGCACATTTGCGATAAACCGTGTCCTGCACGCATTTTGACTCGTCACCGCAGATTTCGTATGCAGCCGATACTGTTAAGTAGTTCCTTCTCTTTCGTTTCCTTTGTGCTCCTCCCACCTCCAATTTACATGCAACAATCGATTGTAAAAAAAAAAAAAAGAATACTTAGTTGGTAAGAAGAGCATGTGCTTTGGAGTGCATATTCTCCTAGTCCGTCAAATGGTATTGATTCAGATAATAATACAAATTCTGTAGTTCACTTCAACCACACTGAGGTAACCACATTGTGGTTTTTTCTTGAAATTGGCTTTGATTGTGGTGAAAATGCATTATTTTCAAAACGAGCCTATTTTTTTATGTATGTAAGAAATCATCGACGTTTTGCTCCTATTGTATATATCCTGAGGACACACCTTTCCACTGCAGTCCATGTTCATCTGCGTTGCACATTTGTTCCGGGAGAAAACTGTTTGGTTCGGTACAATTGAAACAATTAATTGAAAATATATACGCGCGAATTTGCTATGGAAAAATTGCGAGGGTAGAGTCACGGCGTTTACGTGGATATGAAATGGCAAGGAATGAAAAATATTTCAGGGATGTCTGAGGACGGTAACACATGAGTCACACGTATACATATGTACTCTAAAACAAACAATTCGTTGAGCTTTGTTTTTATTTTTTTTCGGAAATCAACGATCTATGCGCGGAAATTCCGCAAATCGGATAATCGGAAGCTTTCTGTACTTGTAAAACAATTTTTCAATTAGAATGTTTGTCGTGGCTGTCCACAAACAAGTGCTGTTTAGGAGTGAGAAAAATTGTCTCGTTCGTGTTGCTTCCGCGTGTGACTGACGTCGTTTTGCATTCGCTATTATCCAGTTAAATTGGATCGGTCATTTCTAAAAAAAACCGATCTTATAACATTCTACTGCCGAGAAAAACGCAAGAATGTCTTGTAAAATCAATTTTTGTCCCCGAAAGAAATATTTTCTTTCGATTAGTAGTGTACACAACAGAATATATTGTACAACAAGGTTTGCTATGTAAGGAGAAAGCTGTAGGCTTTCAATTATTGTTGAATAATAAACTTCATAAATCTGCTTCCTTTTACTCGGAGCTTACATGCTTATTTTTATAAGAATCTATATAGACATTATAGCATTAGAAAAGATTTATTAAATGTTGGATTTATACCAGTCTTTGCCTTCGTCTTCAGTTTTTACGTTCTACAGATGCAGGTTATTAATTGGTGTCTTAACATTTGTCCTATAATTCTATCGCTTTTATTTTAAGTGTTTTCCATATGTTCCGTTTTTCCCCGATTCTGCGGAGAACCTCCTAATTCCTTATGTTATCATTCCACCAGATTTTCAACATTCTTCTGTACCACCACATTTCAAATAATTCCATTTTCTTCTTTCTCGATTTTCTCACAGCCCGTGATTCACTACCATTCCAAAGAGGTATTCTTTGCCTGAAACTCCCTCTTGTTTTCCATAACCACAGTGACGTCCACTCTCGTACGTTTACTTGGTGCAGTTGTGTTGAGCACTAGACATCGAGGAAGAATGACATGTTCTGTTATTGGCAAAATTAAGTTGACAGTGTGTTCACCAATAAAACCAAAGGTGGTCATTACATACAGAATGATAATTCTAAATCTTTAGAACTGAATGCTGCCTTCGACTGACGCTTCACTTCTGTTCTTAAAGAGCCCGAATATCTTGTACAAATGAGACCACCGACTGTTAAAATTTAAGATTTCTTCTGAATTCACCACGTGCACTGTACGTTGTTGTTCTTCCCATAGTTACAATGACGACTCCCTGCTCAACTTCACCGTATACTGAAGAAGACGCCATTCAAAATTAGTGAAGATGAAGTTAGATTCCTGTGTCAACACCAGTTGCAGGAGGGGTGCACTCCAATATGATGCATCTACCCCTGCAGAACTACATACCACAGTAAAACGATTTTGCCAAAGAACGTTGGCAAAAGTCTTAGAAACAATGGATTTCATTTAATAAACGGACATCTTTTTTAAGGTCTTGGTGTTCTCCGAGATGACGCTTTTTGTGACGAAATACAAAAGAGTATTAAAAATGAAACTAACACCTCGAAGAACGGATGCAACATGAATTACGTTTGACTCATGAATTAAACAGATCACCTAGTGCACAACGTCGCATTACGCCTAGAGCGATCTGTCGATGCCCGATTGTCAATTATGCCGGATTATCAAGATCAGTTCATAGAACCTGGTTTTGAAAAAAGGGATATAAGCAAACGCTATAGTTTTTATGTAGAAAAAAGGTAACTATAATTTGCTAATCACAACAGGAGATATTACAGTATAAAATAATTAAAAGTATGTATTATTTTCTGGTAAAAACAAAATTGAATTAACAGTCGAATAATTTACTGCACTATTAAGTTAAAATCTCAAAGTTTTAGAAGATTTCAATACACGTAAATAATCTTTTGTACGCCACATAAGAAAAAGGGACATTTCACTTCAAAATATAAAGAAGAAGCTAATTTTGTTTCCAATGGGCCCACAGCACGATATAAGTCGTGTAAAGACAGTATGGATTAACTCCAAAATGCTGCTTGTATTTTGAGATGGCCTGTTTCAACACTATTGCCTTCATCAGGCGTTCTGAAAGTGATGGTTTTATTATATACTCTTTTCTAGGGCAGATGGTAGCCTACTTGTCATATATGAGATCGACAACCATAAATTTACAGAATTATTAACTTACCTATACCAACGCTGATTAGTCACTCAAGCGTTTTTCTTACGTCTTTTAAAATTATTTTATGACGTAGCTTTCATAGGCTATATTTGTTGGAAGTTATAGCCTGAATTTTATTTGTTGTGTGTGACAGATTTTTTGTTTTACGTTTAACCAACGATGTTATCAGTTTGCATCCGAGCAGTTACTTATCGATTTCCTTTAGTTACCGTGTTGTTTATTTTTATTTGTGAAAGTGTTTTTGGTTTGGTTTTGCTTATGTCTTTGGTTGTTTATCCGTTTTCATGATCGATGATTTGAATAAGGTTTTCTATATAGTGTTTATATTTTAGATCTAATTGCTCGTTGAATATTTGTTGTGGATATTTGTGTGCATTGTTCCATTATAACAAGAAGCAATACATAAAGAAATAAAAATTTTAAAATATGTGGCACTACAGAACAGTTATAACCCAAAATTGGTTCAACAGATATATGACAAAAATACCACACCGTAAAAATCAAAAATACGTAATGAAGTAACACTTCAGCGAGAAACACAAACCAAACAGAAATTCACATATATACCGACAACATGTACAGGTAACATATCGAACACACTAAACACAATGTTAAAGAAAACAGACGTACGCCTCATATACCGTACTAAAGAAAAATTAAAAATTAGATCTTGAAAAGTTAAATTACCAATATACTCGAATCCAGGTATATACAAAATTCATTGTAAAGATTGTGGTAAGTTCTATGTAGGTCAGACAGGTAGGAACTTTAATATCAGATACAGAGAACACACTGGAAACACTGAACGCAACCCGTTAACCTTCTTTCAACACCTACACATAGAACAACATACCACAGACATGATAGAAAAAGCAATCCAAATTTTGCATATAACACCTAAAGGTCGCTTACTCAATATTCTGAAAGAGGTTGCAATCTACACACATGGACACAAATATCCACAACAAATACTCAACGAGCAATTAGATCTAAAACATAAACACCATACAGAAAACTTTATTCAAGTCATCTGTCATGAAAATGGATAAACAACCAAATACATAAGCTAAGCCAAATCAATAACACATTCATAGATAAAAATAAACAACACGGTAACTAAAGGAAATCGATAAGTAACTTCTCGGATGTAAACTGATAACATCGTTGGTTAAAAGTAAAACAAAAAATCTGTCACACACAACAAATAAAACTCAGGCTATAACTTCCAACAAATATAGCCTATGAAAGCTACGTCATAAAATAATTTTAAAAGACGTAAGAAAAACGCTTGAGTGACTAATCAGCGTTGGTATAGGTAAGTTAATAATTCTGTAAATGTATGGTTGTCGATCTCATATATGACAAGTAGACTACCATCTGCCCTAGAAAAGAGTATATAATAAAACCATTACTTTCAGAACGCCTGTTGAGAGCAATAGTGCTGAAAAAGGCCTGTCGTTATTAAATAAACATCTGAAAATAGAAGCTTTTTGGACTTAATTCATAATGTCTTTACAAGAAGCTATTTAAGAAAAACTGTTGCATTATGAAGAAACTAATTAATAAAAAGTGGTACAGTTTAATTGATAACGCTGTCTTCAGGAATAGCACAGATATCTGACATTGTTGACAGCGTGGAATAAGTCGGATTGGTATCTGTCATCGATGGTTTTCCTAAAATCCTTTTCTGAGCCCTCAGGAACTTTGCAGAAACGCTAACTTGTTTTTTAGATTGAGCTATTTTCTGGTCAAAATTATTTTGTGGGGATGTGCAGATTCATAACATTTGAAGTGTTATATTGTTGGCCACTCTCAGAGAATTTCATAAAAGTTTTCATGGCTTCAGCCTATGAGATGTGAGTTGTAGACGTTTTTATTTCGTGACTCTCAGTTTCTGGTGCCTCCTTTTGGATGAAAACATTATTTAGTATCATATCGTCAGTCAGCTGTTTTTCGGTAGCTAAATTTCTGTCAGTATCATTCTTGACCGTCATTTGTTGAGAAGTTCATTACTGAATGCAGAGAGTTACAGAACTTCATCTGTGGGTAGATGTAATTTCTTGCGAAAAAAAATTGGCCTTTTCTGTTAATATATGCCACGTCTTTGGCTTCCCCATCCGCTCTCTCAGAATTGAACCAGGGGTACATAACTGTATCTGCAGTTTCTAACTTAGGATTTTTTAAGATTTTGCCTAATGTCTAGGCGTTTAATTGAACCACACTGTGAAACAATTTTTCTAGCTCTTCTTCGTTTTTTAATATCGTGCATAGCTGAAGAGGCGATATTAAGTTCACTTATAATATTGATTTGGTCTCTTGTTTTCCAGTCTCCTTCAAAAATCCAGTTTTTGGTCGATTCACAACGTCCGATGTTTTCGTTTTGCCGCTTTACGCTCACTTTGCTCTGTTTCGAAAATACATTCACTCTACGTACTAACTTTTTACTATCCTATGGTCTGCTTGACAGCTGTACATGTATCTGTGCATTGATATAGTACAATCACTTTATTATGTAAACAACACATAATGTCTCATAGCTCGGACACGAATGCAAATACTGTTAATTTGGGTCTAGTAAATGAAGAATCGCTGATGCTGGCACAAACCTAGAAGTGCAATCGGCTTATCTTGGCAACAATATAATCACTTTGTACGGCACAACCTTGGGGAACGCCGGAAATCACTTCTCTTTTATTCGCTGATTTGCCGTCAATTATTACGCACTGCGACCTCTCTCACAGTGACTGATGAATCCAGTCGCGTAAGTGAAAATATATTTTAGAAGCACGCAATTTTACTACAAGCGGTTTGTGTGGTACTGGAAATCTAGAAATACGGAGTCAATTTGAAATCTCTTGTAATAGCACTCGATGCTTCATGTGTGTAGAAAGACAGTTGTGTTTCACAAGAACGATGTTTTCTAAATCCCCGTAGACTCTGTGTCAGTAGACCTCTTAGAGGAAATTCATGATGTTCGAACACAACATACGCTCCAAAACTCTACTGTATACAGACGTTAATGATATGGGCGTGCAATTTAGTGGATTACTCCTACTACCCTTCTTGAATATTGGTGTGACCTGTGCAACTTTCCAGTCTTTGGGTGCGGATCTTTCGTGGTGCGAGCGGTTGTATACGTTTGCCAAGTATGGAACTACTGCATCAGCATGCTCTGAAAGGAACCTGATTGCTGTACATTGGACCAGAGGACTTGATTTTATTGAGTGATTTAATTTGCTTCCCTTCTCCGAGGATATCTACCTCTACGTTACTCATGTTGACACTGTTCTTGGTTCAAATTCTGAAATATATACTTCGTGTTCTTTGGTGAAGGAATTTCGAAAGGCTGTGTTTAGTAACTCTGCTATAGCAGCACTGTCATCTATAGTATTTCCATTGCTTTCGTGCAGAGAAGGCATTGACTGTGTCTTGCTTCCAACATACTTTACATATGTCAGAATCTCTTTGGATGTTCTGCCAGGTTTCGAGATAAAATTTCGTTGTGGAAACTATTATAAGCATCTCGTATTGATGTCCGCGCAACAATTTGAAGCTTCTGTAAAAGTTCTCCAATTTTGGAGATTTTGCGTTCGTTTGAATTTAGTATGATTTCTTCGTTGTTTCTGCAACAGTGTTCTGACCCATTTTGTGTACAATGACGATCAACTAAGTCGTTTGTTAAATTATTTGGTATAAATGTCTCAACTGCTGTCGATACTATTTCTTTGAATTCAAGCCACATCTAGTCTACACTTACATTGTTAATTTGGAAGGAGTGTAGACTGTCTCTCAGGAAGACATCAAATGAACTTCTGTCTGTTTTTTTGAATAGGTATATTTTTCGTGTATTTTTGGAGAATTTGGGGGTTACAATATACAATCTCATTATGACAGTCCTGCGTTCACTAATCCCTGTATCGCCAGCCGGTGTGGCCGAGCGGTTCTAGGCGCTACAGTCTGGAACCGCGCGACCGCTACGGTCACAGGTTCGAATCCTGCCTCGGGCATGGATATGTGTGGTGTCCTTAGGTTAGTTAGGTTTAAGTAGTTTTAAGTTCTAGGGGACTGATGACCTCAACAGTTAAGTCCCATAGTGCTCAGAGCCATTTGAACCATTTTTTTGAATCCCTGTATCCGTTCTGATGTTTGTCATCAGCTCAGGATTATTTGCTGCTAAGAGGTTAAGTGTGTTTTCAGGACCGTTTACTATTCGCGATGGCATATGAACTAACTGCTCGAAATAATTTTCATAGAATGCATTTAGCACAATTTTGGATGATGTTTTGATGCATTCTTAGCATTTCTGTTTTTATTCAAATTTCTGTTTTTGTAGCCATATACCCCAATATACTACCACGCTAGCAGTGATCTATACAATTCGATCCACTCTAACAAGAATGACCTTTCGTCATGTTTTGAACTTATTTTCAAAAAAACTGCAAAAATGACCAGTGGACTGGAAGATATACAGCGACAGTAGGGTGTGAGGGACCGGCAAGGATACTGCATACGTTGCTCATGAATGGCACAAAATGTCCAGGCAGTGCAATAAATTCCACAAATTTTTAAAGTAGTGCCGAGTGTGGCACTAGTTCGACTTAGCATTCCAAGTAGGCAGCACTTCCTGTATTCTGCCACTGCAACGAGTGGATTGTGTTACCGGTTTGGGAGTATTTATATGGTCGTACAATGTGCACTTTGGGCAGTGAGCTGAGCTATGATGTCGCAGGCGGTTGCTGGCAGGCGAGGTCCTAGCTGTGACTGGGTTTGTTGAAGTGTGGCAAGTCTGGAAGTGGTTATGTTGTATAGAGGCCAAACTGCAGAGTCGAAGGACAAGTAATGTAGCAGTAATTTGAGATTGGGCTGCAGGTAATCCGCAGATTGGAAACGAAGAAGAATTTCGAGTATTTTAATGTCTATTCTGAAGGTATTGTTCTAGAGCATTTCCTTGTGCCGAAGTGAAACTTGTACGATAAACAAACCAAAAATGAAAAGAATAAAATCTTTTGAAATGAAAACATACACAATAATGTGGAAGATTTGACGAGTACGGCAATTAAGTGCTGAAGTGGAATGAATCAGATCAGGAAATAAGAAAATTATACGACATTTTCGTAAAAGAATAGACTGGTTGATACTACACATCCCGAGAAATCATCAATAAATCGTCGATTTACTAACGGGAGGCAACGCGAGGGTTAACTTTTATTGTAGAGGCAGGCCATGGCATGACTATAGTAACTTACTTACTTTGTATTCTGCCTTACAGCAGGTCTTGTCATGGGGGAAGCCTCGTCAGAGAGGTCCGCCGCATGACCGTCTAAGGAAGTGATTCCAGTGGTGGTTTCCGTTGCCTTCCACTGATGATAATGAAATGATAATGAGGACAACACAACATCCAGTCCCTGAGTGGAGAAAATCTCCGACACAGCCGGGAATCGAACCCAGGCCCCTTGGCGTGACAGGCCGCCTCGCTGACCACTCAGGTATCGGAACAACCATGACTATAGTAAGCAGGTCCAATAAATGTAGGTTACAGTAGTTGTTCAGATATGCAGAGAGTTGATCAGGGCAGATTACAGGGGAGATGTGGCCTCAAAGCAATCTTCACAGTGAAGAAAAAAACTACAATAAATCACGTGTTAGTACGTGACCTATTCATGTAATATTAATGAACTGGGCCAGGGCAGGAGCAGTGCTGCTGTACTCGATGGACAGAATCACGATACACTCTGAACATCTCATCTTGGACGCTTTCGGTGTTAACTAGATTAGATCACTTTGAGGATCACTTTGAGGATCAGATCACTTTATTCAAGAGATTCGTGTTCACATCCTTGTGAATAAGACAGCTTTAGAGACTAGAACTAGTTTTTTTTCAGAGGAATGAAGTATTTCAACCGTGCACATTACGACCTGAGAAAAGCGTACCATTAAATTCCATTCATTTTCATTTGCATCCAGTGATGGCCCTTTTTCTCTGTGGAGTTGTGCTTGTTTCAACCGAATGCGCATTCTCACACAGTTCGCCAGTGTTCGCTACCACTCACATTGTCTATGAACGCTGCGTTGTTCTTGTTTGCGGCTAAGGTACCTAAAACAGGATACAACACTATGTAGTCAGAGACACGATTGGAAACTTCGTTATTCTGAGAGGATTATTTTCCACTACAAGCGCACTATGTCTGACGAATTGGAGTGGGGAAGGAAGAATTTTACAAGTGTCAGGTTGTACGTAAGCTTGAAATGTGTGGAGGAAGTGCATTTAACACTGAACTGCAGTTCCAGCTTTCCTTACCATTAGACCAAGAATTCGTAGATATTCAAAATCATATCCTGAAACCTGGTATTCAAAAATCTTGCAGTTCAAAACTTTTAAATTCCGATTACTGAGTCTTCCACTTATTCCGACCTCGAATCGCCTTTGGTACCCTACTTTTGAACGGGAACAGTAACTGTGTAAATTACCTATAATGTATATGAAGCTAATGACACTAAATCAAATTAACTGTCTGTAAATCAAAATAAATCAACAGTATAGAGAATGGTTCAAATGGCTCTGAGCACTTTGGGACTTACGTTCTGAGGTCATCAGTCCCCTAGAACTAACCTAAGGACATCACCCACATCCATGCATGAGGCAGGATTCGAACCTGCGACCGTAGCGGTCGCGCGGTTCCAGACTGTAGCACCTGGAACCGCTCGGCGACCCCGGCCGGCTATAGAGAATGACTAGCTCATAAAACAATCACAACAAATTTATTAATTCTCGCGTACGGAAACTGTACCCTCTTAGAAAATGCATCTACTGAATAATGTGAAAACTTTAAAATGAACACCGTCTCCTAATTCCATTTAGGAAAGTACGTTTAGGCCCAACATTTTATTTCTTACCTTGCAACTGATGCCTAATCTCTGTTCTGCAGTATGAGGTGCTGAACTGCAGGAACCTGAAATAAATCCCTGCACGGCTACCTGCCTTATCATTTGCTTTAGCATGCTTTACCAAATGAGAATTTTGCTGCAGTTCACATTTCACTGCGAGGGTGAAATATGTGCTAAACAGTTGGGCTACGTGGGAAGGGGAAAATAAACAGAGTCACAACATTAGAGGTAAGCAGTATTTGGGAATTTGAATAAAATGGGAGGCACGTGCGGATGGCAGAGACGATCAAGCAGGAGAAACAGGCAATGCGGCCTTGGTTTCCGGTCCAGTCACAAATTTTCAAGTGCAACTGTTGAATTATTTCAACACCCAAAGCAGGTAACACATATGAATTTCCCTTTAGTTGTGAATATAGAACCTGCTTATGTCGAATCTAATGAGACAACATCATGTAATTACAGTTATGATGAGCGTTAGCAACGGAGATGATGAAGTCATTCGAATATTTTTATTGTAATCAGCCTAATACATACCATTTTTGTATTCAATAGTGATAATCCAGTATATTTATAGTTTATCTTTTTTATTTTTGTTCAGTGTTGCTATTTTAATTTACATACCGTGATTTGGAGACTGTGAGTGGAGCAGCGGACCTAATACACCACTGGCCATTAAAATTGCTACACCAAGAAGAAATGCAGATGATAAACGAGTATTCAATGGACACATATATTATACTAGAACTGACTTGTGATTACATTTTCACGCAATTTGGGTGCACAGATCCTGAGAAATCAGTACCCAGAACAACCACCTCTGGCCGTAATAACGGCCTTGATACGTCTGGGCATTGAGTCAAACAGATCTTGGATGGCGTGTACAGGTACAGCTGCCCATGCAGCTTCAACACGATACCACAGTTAATCAAGAGTAGTTACTGGCTTATTGCGACGAGCCAGTTGCTCGGCCACCATTGAGAAGACGTTTTCAGTTGGTGAGAGATCTGGAGAATGTGCTGGCCAGGGCAGCAGTCGAACATTTTCTGTATCCAGAAAGGCCCGTACAGGACCTGCAACATGCGGTCGTGCATTATTCTGCTGAAATGTAGAGTTTCGCAGTGATCGAATGAAGGGTAGAGCCACGGGTCGTAACACATCTGAAATGTAACGTCCACTGTTCCAAGTGCCGTCAATGCGAACAAGAGGTGACCGAGACGTGTAACCAATGGCACCCCATACCATTACGCCTTGTGATACGCCAGTATGTCGATGACGAATACACGCTTCCAATGTACGTTCACCGCGACGTCGCCAAACACCGATGTGACCATCATGATGCTGTAAACAGAACCTGGATTCATACGAAAAAAATGACGTTTTGCCATTCGTGCACCCAGGTTCGTCGTTGAGTACACCACCGCGAGCTCTCCTGTCTGTGATGCAGCCTCAGGGGTAACCGCAGCCATGGTCTCCGAGCTGATAGTGCATGCTGCAAACGTCGTCGAACTGTTCGTGCAGATGGTTGTTGTCTTGCGAACGTCCCCATCTGTTGATTCAGGGATCGATACGTGGCTGCACGATCCGTTACAGCCATGCGGACGAGATGCCTGTCATCTCGACTGTTAGTGATACGAGGCCGTTGGAATGCAGCATGGTGTTCCGTATTACCATCCTGAACCCACCGAGTCCATATTCTGCTGATAGTCATTTGATATCGATCAACGCGAGCTGCAGAGTCGCGATACGATAAACCGCAATCGCGATAGGCTACTATCCGACCTTTATCAAAGTCGGAAACGTGACGGTACGCATTTCTCCTCCTTACACGAGGCATCAAAACAACGTTTCACCAGGCAACGCCTATCAACTGCTGTTTTTGTATGAGAAATCGGTTGGAAACTTTCCTCCTGTCAGCAAATTGTAGGTGTCGCCACCGGCGCCAACCTTGTGTGAATGCTGTGAAAAGCTAATCATTTGCATATCACAGCATCTTCTGCCTGTCTGTTAAATTTCGCGTCTGTAGCGCGTCATCTTCGTGGTGTAGCAATTTGAATGGCCAGTAGTGTAAAAGGGAGACCCAAGTGGAAAAATGAAACATATCTTCGGTTTCACCTAAATAGAGGGGTGACAGCAGCGGGAGCAGCCAAAATGATTTGCGCCGTGCGTGAGGACAGTGCCACTAGATAGAGCACCTCGCTTCAAGGAGCATTGTTTTGACATTAGCGACTGTCGACGTTCAGCAAGATATTTGGGGTTTGATGAACATCGTCTGAAGGCATTAACCCACGACGATCCATGTCAGTGTACTCTAGAACTGGCAAATGTGATGAAATCGTACAACTGCATGCAATTGGGAAGGCTCAAAATTCGGGTGTGTGGGTACCGCATGCTCTAAGCCAAAACCGCAGTAATCAGCGAGTGGCCATATGCACATCTCTGCTTGCCCGTTATCAATTACCTCGCGAACAACAGCGATCTTTCCTATCCTGTATCGTTACTGGCAACGAGACATGGTGTCTTTAAAGTATGGAGGAGAAATGAATCGATGAGCCCAAACAAATTCGATGCAAAGATGCAGAGATGAGGTTATGCATCTGGTGGAACAGCGAAGGTGTGGTAAACTACGAATTGCTTCCGTGAGCTATAAGCTTCACAGCTGACATTTATTGCCAACGACCGTGACATCTTGCAGGCGCAGTCCACGAATAACGAGTAGGAAGACTGCGTGAAGTGATGTTACTCCACGTGTGATTTGAGGTTTTCCCGGCGTACAGAATTCTTGAAAATTTCTCGGGTATTCAGCCGGGTAGCGTCGTCCAAAAGGCACGATATTTCAGAAAGTTACCTTTTTCAATAATGTTACTCCACGATAACGCCCACCCGCATTCTTCCAGACTGACAGAAACAGTATACAGAGGTTTGGTCGGGACGACATTCCGCACCCGCCTCATTCACCTGATCTTGCGTCCTCTGGTTTTCATCATTTCCGCTCTCTATCGAACAACCTTCAAGGAACTTCCGGATGAAAATGCGCTCCAAACATGACTCGACGTGTTCTTCGCCTCAAAACTACATAATTTCTACAGTCGAAAAGTTACCCCAGCGCTAGTAGACTGTTGTAAATAGTGAATGAGAATACACTGTTGATGAGTAAAGTCATACGATATTGCAGTGCTTACGTGTCGTGTCGCCGCCAGACACCACACTTGCTAGGTGGTAGCCTTTAAATCGGCCGCGGTCCGTTAGTATACGTCGGACCCGCGTGTCGCCACTGTCAGTGATTGCAGACCGAGCGCCGCCACACGGCAGGTCTAGAGAGACTTCCTAGCACTCGCCCCAGTTGTACAGCCGACTTTTCTAGCGATGGTTCACTGACAAATTACGCTCTCATTTGCCGAGACGATAGTTAGCATAGCCTTCAGCTACGTCATTTGCTACGACCTAGCAATGCGCCATTATCAATTGCTATTTATCTTGTGATGCATGTACCGTCAGACCGATGTTCACCAATTATGGATTAAAGTTAAGTATTCCACAGCTATGTCCTGTTTTTGCTAGTTCATTCCGTGTCCTGTTCCAGACCTCACGCCAGCCTGCGTGAGCTTAAACGCGTGACTTTCGGCTTCATCTCGTAGTGGCTTGGCTGTCTTGCCAAGTCACCACACTACGTGATTCTGATTATAATACAAAATTCCTTTGGACATGCATGGATGTCCAAAGGAACAGGCTTTGCAGCGACTACAGCTGTAATGAACTACATTAAATGAAATCGCAATTGCGAATAAGGAAAACCATCAGCTTTACAATGGAATGACAACAGTGAAAATTTGTGAGAATTCATTTAATGTATTTCATAACAGCTGTAGTCGCCGCAGTGCCTATTCCTTTGAACACGCATGCATGTCCAAAAGGAACTATGCCCCGCGGCATTAGCCGAGCGGTCTAAGCGCTGCAGTCATGGACTGTGCGGCTAGTCCCGGCGGAGGTGTTAGGATAATTTAGGTTAAGTAGTGTGTAAGCTTGGGGACTGATGACCTTAGCAGTTAAGTCCCATAAGATTTCACACAAATTTTTTGAACAAAAGGAACTATGAATCGTAACCAGAATAACACAGTCAGTGCAATATCGTATTCATATGCCGATACCGGGTAGGCGACTTTTAAATACAACGTCTGACCTGTAGGGGGACATACATAATAGATGTACGAGTACAGGTCGTAGACGCATGGTTGACGACATATGGAAGTTTGGATGTGGCCGTGAGTCATGAGCTGGTAGCCACATGATAAGGCGACCGCTTGCGATAAGCGGCAAATCCGGGTTCGAGTACCGGTCCGGCACAAATGTTTACTCTCGTCAGTCCATCCTACGGCTGATGGTTGTCCTTATTCGCAAATGAGAATTCATTTGATGTATCGTGAGCATTATTTATTAAACTTATGGGAAAACGCCACGAACTTATGAACCAACTCAATATATATACAGGGTGATTCAAAAAGAATACCACAACTTTAAAAATGTGTATTTAATGAAAGAAACATAATACAACCTTCTGTTATACATCATTACAAAGAGTATTTAAAAAGGTTTTTTTTTCACTCAAAAACAAGTTCAGAGATGTTCAATATGGCCCCCTCCAGACACTCGAGCAATATCAACCCGATACTCCAACTCGTTCCACACTCTCTGTAGCATATCAGGCGTAAAGTTTGGATAGCTGGTTTCATAACTAACATTTTTCGTAGGACTCTCCATACAGTTGATTGTGGAATTTGCAGCTCTCTGCTAGCTCTTGCGAGTCGATTTTCCTGGGCTGCGAACAAATGCTTGCTGGATGCGTGCTACATTTTCATCACTCGTTCTCGGCCGTCCAGAACTTTTCCCTTTGCACAAACACCCATTCTCTGTAAACTGTTTATACCAACGTTTAATACACCACCTATCAAGAGGTTTAACACCATACTTCGTTCGAAATGCACGCTGAACAACTGTCGTCGATTCACTTCTGTCGTACTCAATAACACAAAAAGCTTTCTGTTGAGCGGCCGCCATCTTAGCATCAACTGACGCTGACGCCTAGTCAACAGCGCCTCAAGCGAACAAATGTACAACTAAATGAAACTTTATAGCTCCCTTAATTCGCCGACAGATAGTGCTTAGCTCTGCCTTTTGTCGTTGCAGAGTTTTAAATTCCTAAAGTTGTGGTATTCTTTTTGAATCACCTTGTATATTCACACCCGTTTACATCTATGGACATTTGTTGTGGTTTTTCTTTTTTAATAAAAAGGATGATACAGTTGTGTGTATTCACTGCATTCTCGCCTGATGGAAGATTCCAGTGAATTTATCTACTATTTTACGAGGGGGAGTTGGAAAATAGTTTTCCCCTGTCGACTGTGGGCAGAGTTGTGTGATATGGGCGAACGACGACACGGCAGGTGAACGCGCACGTGCAAGACACCGATACACCATTAGGCAGAGGTCGACCGCGGTCAAGCAGATGGCGTTGTCGCAGTGCCTGCGCAAAGCGGACGCCAGCCGCTCAGTCTTTTTCCGGAGTTATGGAGAGAAGGTGCGTTTTGGAGTCGTGGTGACAGGCGGAAGTGAGAGCTGTTATCAGCTATGAATGGGCCCGTGGAGTATTAGGCACAGAAATTCATAACCGCCTTGTTGAGGTGTATGGGTCAGGTGTGACGTCGAGCCAAATGGTGCGGAGATGGTGCCAGCAATTCAGTGATGGACGTCAGCAAGTGCAGGACATACCGAGACCTGGGCGGACGCGCACGGCCACTACAGATGCAAATGTCAGCAAGGTGGATGACGTGATTAAAGCGAACCGGCATATCACCATCAATGGAGTAGGGGCAGAACTTGGAATAGGACATGAGCGAGCTGACAAGATCATCCACGATATTCTTCGATACAGGAAGGTGTCAGCACGATGGGTGCCGCGCCAACTGACCATGTCACACATGGAACAACCCATGGCGTTCAGCCTGAAATAGCTCGTGCGTCAGCATGAATCTGGCAGTGACCTTCTGTTTCGGATTGTGACGGGATATGAAACGTGGATCCACCATTACACGCCCGAATCGAAGGCCGCATCCATGGAGAGGAAACATCCGTCAGCACTTGTCCGAAAGAAGTTCAAAAGCACTTCGTCTGCAGGTAAAGTGGTACTCACCGTTTTCTGGGACGCCAAATGAGTTTTGCTGCTGGAATTTCTGGAGGTTGCAACCATCAATGCTGCTCGGTACTGTGCCATTCTGTTGAAATTTAAAGAGGTGATTAGGAAAAAGCGGCCTGGCCTTCTCAGATCTGGCTTTCTACTGTTGGATGACAATGCGAGACCACACACGGCGACAGCAACGCAAGAGGAGGAGGAGATTAGTGTTTAACGTCCCGTCGATAACGAGGTCATTAGAGACGGAGCGCAAGCTCGGGTTAGAGAAGGATGGGGAAGGAAATCGGCCGTGCCCTTTGAAACGAACCATCCCGGCATTTGCCTGAAAGGATTTAGGGAAATCACGGAAAACCTAAATCAGGATGGCCGGAGACGGGATTGAACCGTCGTCCTCCCGAATGCGAGTCCTGTGTGCTAACCACTGCGCCACCTCGCTCGGTGTAGCAACGCAAGACCATATTGTAACTCTTGGTTGGGAGCGCCTACAACATCCGCCTTACAGTCTGGATCTCGCACTAAGTCACTTACATCTGTTTCCTGCTTTGAAGAAGACTCTCGGCGGAAGGCGCTTTGGCAGCAATGCTGACGTTAAACATGCCGTTCAACGCTTCTTCCGTATTCAACGCCCCGATTTTTTCCTGGAAGGCTTTTTGAAGCTTACAAAACGGTAAGACAAATGTCTCAATGTCCTTTGAAATTATGAAGAAAAATAAAGATATGTCTTATATTTAATGTCTCATTCTCTTTTTTTTTCCTTTCACACACAACTCTGACCACAGTCGACAGGGGAAACTTATTTTCCAGCTCCCCCTCGTACATGCAGAATAGGAAGTCTGAGTGCTTCGGCAGAGTTCTACCAGTCATATTCCTTTTGCTTCGGTATTTGTGCTCTGTAGGGCTCCAGAGACACGAGTGATATTTGTACTGTTCTCTTCAGAGCACTCTATCGGTCACATAACTCATGTCAACAACAGAAGCAGACGAAAGATCTCTATACTGCTAGCTCCGAAGCGTAGAGGTCGCGACCTTCATTTGTTTGTTCTCTAAAATACCGACAAGCAGCGGAACACGAGTAAACAAAAGCGACTGTGGAGCAACCACAAGCGAAGGCGTGCTGAACAAAGCGTAAGCCGTTTGTTCACGCGCAACTAGCTTTTACACCATAGACCATTCTACTTCGCCGTTGCACATTCGCTTTTGTTTACTTAGGTGTGAAGACGAGTTAAGGAGCACCCAGGCCATCACAGCCCAGCAGCGACATAACTATCTCCGCATGCAGTTCTCTCCAGATCATCGTGTGGTCACTCGCGGATGTATGCTGATGGAATGCTCCTTTTGATACGCCACAATGGCAGAAACCAGCCTATAATTTGTGCTGTGTGGTTCCACCGTCTATGTTTGTATCTCGGCTCTGCCGTTACAGGTTTCTGTTGCACTGGTGTGACAGGTGCGCGTCTCCCCCGACGCCATATTAGGATCTGAATTCTGCTGGGCCCAATAAAGAAAATTCCCCTACCCGTCCGTCAGCGCATTAAAAAAAGCACCTCGTCTTCAGGCCACAAGTGGTCCATCGGAAACATCCGACCGCCGTGTCATCCTCAGATGAGGATGCGGATAGGAGGGGCGTGTGGTCAGCACACCGCTCTCCCAGTCGGTACGATGGTTTTCTTTGACCGGAGCCGCTACTATTCGGTCGAGTAGCTCCTCAATTGGCATCACGAGGCTGAGTGCACCCCCCAAAAATGGCAACAGCGCATGGTGGCCGGATGGTCACCCATCCAAGTGCCGGCCACTCTCGACAACGCTTCACTTCGATGATCTGACGTGAACCGGTGTACCCACTGCGGCAAGGCTGTTGCCGTCAGCGCATCAAGCGAAGTTCAGTACCAGACGGATACCCCAGAGGCTTCCGTTGGCCCCCAGATAAGGGCCACCGCTCAGTATAGATGTTGCCACTTTTCTGGATATGAGTTCATATCCTCGATTTGTTCCTCAAGAGACTGTTTATTGATTTTCATTCTAACGCATTACGTCTAGGATTATAGGTGTGTAGATGGTTGAATCTAGTGAAAACTAATACAGCCCCCTTTATACCTGGGCCATGTTGAGCTCATGTTATGCGCTGGTTTAAGCCTTGGATCCTATTCTATGTTTGGTTTCCCGCAGTTATTGCAATTGTGCTGTTGTTCTCTCTCTCTCCATGAGAGGCAGCAGCGGTGTGTATCGATATTCGCACCTTGTACTATCTTTGGTCTGGTGCTTATTGTTTCCAGCTGTGCTGTGTGCGAGCAGTCAGTCGGTTGGCGTGGAGCAGCGAGAAAATCTCCGCGGTACATAGTTTGGCCGGGCCCACTGGCGGTCTCTATGCAGTGTCGGAGTGTGTGGGACTGCTCCCATTGCTTCGAGGTCCATGGCTCGCCGAAAGTTAAGTTTGGATTTAATTTACCAGCAAGTCAAGACTGTTGACATTGAGCCGTTTGGTTCTCGTTGCTGGCTGTTGGGACATTACCAGGCCGGCCGCGGTGGCCGAGCGGTTTTAGGTGCTTCAGTCTGGAACCGCGCGACTGCTACGTTCGCAGGCTCGAATCCTGCCTCGGGCATGGATGTATGTGATGTCCTTAGGTTAGTTAGGTTTAAGTAGTTCTAAGTTCTAAGAGACTGATGACCTCAAATGTTAAGTCCCATAGTGCTCAGAGCCATTTTTGGGACATTCCTGCGAGCAACAACGTGTGTGTTCGAGTTGACGAAGGTTTAGTCACCGTGCGGTGAAGTCTAACTGTATTTCGGTTTTTGCAATTGAAGTGCACCAGCGGAATTTTCTGCTTTGTGGCCATTAACGTTCCGGTTACCTGCCCTGGCTGTTGATCTAAATTGACGTGGTGTCATTTCCTAACGTGTTGTCACTGTCCAGCACAGTGTGTAGTTTGACAGCGTACTGTATGCTTTGTTGTGGGCGTCCATGCCTTTTTGCGTTTTGCGTTAAACTCCCGGTTGTGTGCTCGTCGAGTGGAGCGCAACTCACCTTGTCGGTGAGTCCGTTGACTGTCTGTTGGTTGGGTTGTCGTCGGATCGAGAATAGTTGGGCTGACTGCCTGTCTCACCTAAGTGATCGTTAGTATTTAAAGTGGTGGCCGACCCCCGAAACTTCTGAGCGCCGTTAGCTGCACTGCCTTTTCTTACTTTCTGTTGTATGTGTTTGAATGGCTCATAGCCGATGGTTTTGAATTAAAGTTGAATTGTTTTTAGTGATGTTTTAAGTCATGGGCCTTCAGTCGCTTTAAAATCAAAATTCCTTGCTTGTCAAGTGTGAGATTGTTCGGGCCTTCAGCCTAATTTAAGATGAGGCTTTGTTGTTTAAATTTCTTTTACCTTGAGTTTTAAGTCATTGGGCATTTAGCCGTTTCTAAATTAAGGATCTTTGTCTTCCGAGCATCAGACTGTTTGCGGCATTCAGCCTAATTGAAGATAAGGCCTTCTGCCTTGTGTTTCTTTATTTAATTTTACCTTGAGTCTTAAATCATGAGCCTTCAGCCGTCTTCAAATTAAGGTTGTTGCTTTTCAGGTGTTAGATTTTTGGGCCTTCATCCAAATTGTAGATCTTACTTAACGTGAGGCCGTCTGCCTGCTAAATATTCTCTTTGGCGTCTGAAATTCGGATTAACGGCTTTTAGCCTTTTATTTTTTTAAATTAAAGTGGCTGTGCCCTTAAGGCATAAGGTAGTGTGGCGTATTCAGCCGATAACTGAGTTCTAGAATTTGTACTGTAGTCTTTGGTCAAATAAATAAAGTTATATGTGTTCGGGTGTAGCTGACAGCCGCTCATTTTGGCCCCTTTCCACAATTCCAATTACCTGTCCTGTCCTGCGGGTTTAGCAGGACGTATCAGTACTGAAGCGAACACAATGGGCAACAGGGAACAGGAATCCTCTCTGCTGTAAACGCTAGGGGCACGCGCACGAACGGTATTCGATCCTATTCGACTGGCATATGGTTGTGTTTGATCGTGTTCCGCTGGCTGACTGTCGTTTAGCGAACTACTGAAGTATCTCCGCAACGCCTTAGTTTCGACGCTAGCAGTACAGAAAACTTTGTATGCTAACTGTTTTACTTCTCTTGTTGTTGTCAGGCATTATGTAAGCTGTGGTATGGTTCGACGAGCATATAATCATGCCGATACAAGAATACAGAAATCATACGCTCTCCTGGCATGTAGGGCATCCTCAGCACAATTGGAGGAAAAGAAATATAATTGGTAGAAAAGCGACGAAGCATACGAGACACGCGATCAAGTCATTAGATGCTTCCGTCAGACGGGAGCGGAATGACCGGCACTAGCTTTCTAATTCCTTCTGTTACAAAGCAAAACCACAATAAATTGCTTTGAAAGTAAACAGTAGTGAATATGTACCTATTAAGCTGATTACAACAAAATAAACAAAATAGCTGATACTTTTCGATGCTCACGTTCATACTAGATGTTATTACGTGACTGATGTATCACTCTAATGTGCTTCGGAAAACCATCTAGGAGGTTCAGATAATATTTGTATATGACAGGTTTCAGTCTAAAGACGGACCGTCTTCAGACCGTACCCCAAAGTTGATGTGCGGAGACAGATCCACAGAGCTGGAACTGCAGAGGTTTTCGGATGCTGCAGTTTCTGTTCTGTGGATCCGTCTCCGCAAATCAACTTCGGAGAGTGGCCTGAAGATGGTCCGCCTTTGGACTGAAACTGGTCATCAATAAATATGATTTGTGCAATCTAGACTGTTTTTCTAAGTACAGTTGTGAAAATGTGTTAGAAATTTTTCCTGTGCCGAGGTGGATACACCGGGTCCCGTCAGACCAGCGAACTTAAGCTACATTGAGAGTGGCCAGTAATCGGATGGGTAACCGTCCGGGTAAGCCGCATGCTGTTGACAATAATTTACCCTTTATCTTTACGGCAGGTGGACAGCAGGGGTGGTGGCGTGAAGTCCCTGATCGCTAGCGTATACTGGATGAAATCCCAAACCTCTTATCAGTGTCTCATGGAGTGAGGGCATGTGGAAATGTTCACGGCGATCCGTCCGTCGGATGGAGACGCTAAGCTTGACTTCGAGCAAACTGGGGTGTGTTTCCGACATCAGGTTTCACCCTGTACCATCTCTCATCTCCAACATCAACGCGAGTGGTTCTAGGCGCTACAGTCTGGAATCCTGCCTCGGGCATGGATGTGTGTGGTATCCTTAGGTTAGTTAGGTTTAAGTGGACTGATGACCTCAGAAGTTAAATCCATAGCGCTCAGAGCCATTTGAACCATTTGAACTACGCTCCACACACACACACACACACACACACACACACACACACACACACACACAGGCTTGTGAGCTAATTACAGTCACTTACAGTATACTTAACAGATACATTTACCCACACAACGCCCATACTTCGTCAAATAAAGGTGTCTGCGGACGCATAAATGTGGAAAACCCTCGCTATTAGGCTGATGAAACTACCCTTCGGGGTCTACCAGTAAAATTGTGGTGTGCGTACTGTAAGACCTTCAGTACACACACCATCAGATTATTTGACTTGTCGCTCTAACGAAGTAAGCGAGTGTCAGCAATATGTCTCATGATCTTATCGTGGCGTGTTTATCTTATGCCATTAGGTCAGACGGTAGAAATGTCACTTGCATGCTTAGAGTAGCAGATTGTCGGTGACCAACTTTAAACAGAACTTGATTAATTTTTACACACATTTATTAAAATAATAACAAGCATAAAAATTACTTAACTTGGTTCTGGATGCTATTTACAATTGACGATCTGAAGTTCCTTTGGTATTTGTACGTTAATCTTATTCTCACATATATCTCTGATACTTGACAAAAGTGTCTATACATTTATCTTCATGGTTATGTACAGGAATATGGTAATCTTACTAGGCGCAGACTGAAACTTGACTCTACACTGGTACAGACAAATATAGAACTCGTACAGACTGTTGCAGACAAATGCAGACTGGTACAGACTAGTGCAACAAATGCAGACTGAGTAATTGGAGGTCTGTACAATCGTTATAATACCTTGCGCGTTCATGTATCACTGTGCGAGTGTGATCGGCGAGGAGAAAAGGTTCTACATTAGCAGCAGTCTCATTGGCTGCGTTACATATTAATACGCAGATCTGGCGAAGCAGAATTTAGTCCGTCTCTATGGCAGCGCCATCTCGTAGTGTGGAGACGGATGAGCGCTGCGCCTGCGCTGTTGTGCTTAGTGGTGCGTGCTCTATTGGGAAAGTTTTGTACGCGCTGACTACGCGGAACTATGTACACAACAAAAATATGCTATACAAAATTACTTTTTAGAGATTTTTGATGATAAATACAATAAACGGTTTGCTGAACATCACAATGTCTCCCATCTAACAAACTACAGGGTGAGTCACTAAATATTACCACCTAGAATAACTCCGAAAGTATGACAGTAGCTGAAAAGTTTGTGGGACATATGTTGCATGGTACAACGCAGGCCACAAAACGACGTTGGCTTTTTGTTGTTAGGTGAGGTCGCGTCAGAGATATGAAGGTCAAGCGTCTTTTTTTTTTTTTAATGGGATGTTATATTATTATCTGATAGCGGCTATTGAGGCGAATCCTATGACGTGTAACAGTAAGGTCTTTGAAGGTAAATGATGATAAAAAAGATGGCATGAACGTCCATTTACAGATGGTGTTCGAAGTGATGGCCATTGTTACCAATGCAGTGCTGATATCTTCTTATCATGGATTGAGTGGCATTCCTTATCACTTCGGCATTAAGGAAGCACATATTCTGACAATTCTCTCTCGCATATCTTAGGGTGCAGCTGGAACATCTTTATAAACAATCTCTCTTACGAATCCCCATAAGAAAAAAATCCAATGGCGTCAAGTCTGATGAACTAGCCGGCTACGACACTTCTCCTCCGCGTCCAATCCAACTATTAGGGAACTGTCTCTGCAATTCATTTCTAGCCATCGGCTAAAAATGTGCCATTTTTCCCACAAAGTTTCAAGGTCCTATCATACTTTCGGAGTTATTCATGGTGGCAATAGTTACTGACTGACCCTGTATATAGCAGATATTATCCAGTGTATGTTAATTTCACATTTCATTTATTTGTGTTATATTGATACATTTTCCTTACAGGTACTTTAATAAACGTACTTGTATCTGCCAGTGCAGGCAGCAGAAACACTCTGAGATATACTCGTAGTAGATACTAGAAAGCGAAACAGTCATGAAGGTAAATTTCTCCAGTTGCTAAAGAAAGAGAGTAAACGGTATTCTTTCTTCAGGTTACGTTGGCCATCTGTAATTAGTGTCTTAATTTTAAGTTTCCCCCTGTATTGTTACAATAAGCCAGCTAAAAGCATCACCCATTTGTGCAAACTTTAGGATGAATGCAAAGGAATCCTGGAGATGCATATGTGTCGAGTGTATTACATAGACGGATCATACGTTTACGAAAAAATTGAGGCATCTGAATTCTTCCTTTCATATGGCATATTGCTTAATTCGTGCAAAACAGTGCCTTCTCATGCACAACATGGATTAGCGGTGCTGATTCACATGTCAGTACATACAGCGAAAAGTCTCTGAGATACAGCAGCTACCGGAATGCGAAACTATCACTAAGGTAAATCACTCCAGTTGCTAATAACTAGAATGTAAATGAAAGTCTTTTTTCTGGTTACGTTTGTCTTCGGCTATTAAATTTCCCCCTTATTTGTAATAAGAAGCTAGCGAAAAATATCAACCGACATATGTGCAAATTCTTGTTCATTCTAAGGTAAGATTGAGTTACAATTAAGTATTAAGTGGACGACGTTCACGTATTTCACGTTTACCTACAAACTGGAACACCTGTTTTGTCCAAAATAGTGCGCTCGCCATGCAAAATAATCCTCTCCGAACAACGAAGTTTTGCGTCGTAGCTCTAACTGCACTGCCGAAAAAAATAGTACGTTCTTTTAGAGGTTTCTAATTCATTCAAGATTTATTGCTGCAATTGCATGTGGTGTATATGAAATGATTACATTTACAAATCACTAGCACAAGCGTTTCTAATGCACCATGTATCAACCTGTGCTGAAACACCCACCTTAGTACGTCATGTAGACTCCACAGGTGACAATGCAGACATTGACTGTGACGTCCATTAGATCGTACGGATGGTTAGTACTGTCCTGGAAAACGTCATTCCACGCCTGCTCGACCTGACCACATATTTCTATAAGAGCTGTTTGTTGACAAGTCGCACGGGCCACTTCTCGTCTCATTACATCCCACACGAGCTCGATTGCAGACAAGCCAGCAGATCATGCTGGCCAGGGAAGTTGCTGCACGTCTTGTAGAGCACGTTGAATTCCAAGGGCAGTGATTGGAAGAGCATTATTATACCCCACACGAGCTCGATTGCAGACAAGCCAGCAGATCATGCTGGCCAGGGAAGTTGCTGCACGTCTTGTAGAGCACGTTGAATTCCAAGGGCAGTGATTGGAAGAGCATTATTATACCCCACACGAGCTCGATTGCAGACAAGCCAGCAGATCATGCTGGCCAGGGAAGTTGCTGCACGTCTTGTAGAGCACGTTGAATTCCAAGGGCAGTGATTGGAAGAGCATTATTATATCCCACAAGAGCTCGATTGCAGACAAGCCAGCAGATCATGCTGGCCAGGGAAGTTGCTGCACGTCTTGTAGAGCAGGTTGAAATCCAAGGGCAGTGATTGGAAGAGCATTATTATACCCCAAACGAGCTCGATTGCAGACAAGCCAGCAGATCATGCTGGCCAGGGAAGTTGCTGCACGTCTTGTAGAGCAGGTTGAAATCCAAGGGCAGTGATTGGAAGAGCATTATTACATCCCACACGAGCTCGATTGCAGACAAGCCAGCAGATCATGCTGGCCAGGGAAGTTGCTGCACGTCTTGTAGAGCACGTTGAATTCCAAGGGCAGTGGTTGAAAGAGCATTATTATATCCCACACGAGCTCGACTGCAGACAAGCCAGCTGATCATGCTGGCCAGGGAAGTTGCTGCACGTCTTGTAGAGCACGTTGAATTCCAAGGGCAGTGATTGGAAGAGCATTATTATACCCCATACGAGCTCGATTGCAGACAAGCCAGCAGATCATGCTGGCCAGGGAAGTTGCTGCACGTCTTGTAGAGCACGTTGAATTCCAAGGGCAGTGATTGGAAGAGCATTATTATACCCCACACGAACTCGATTGCAGACAAACCAGCAGATCATGCTGGCCAGGGAAGTTGCTGCACGTTTTGTAGAGCACGATGAATACCAAGGGCAGTGATTGGAAGAGCATTATTATATCCCACAAGAGCTCGATTGCAGACAAGCCAGCAGATCATGCTGGCCAGGGAAGTTGCTGCACGTCTTGTAGAGCACGTTGAATTCCAAGGGCAGTGATTGGAAGAGCATTATTATATCCCACAAGAGCTCGATTGCAGACAAGCCAGCAGATCATGCTGGCCAGGGAAGTTGCTGCACGTCTTGTAGAGCAGGTTGAAATCCAAGGGCAGTTATTGGAAGAGCATTATTATACCCCACACGAGCTCGATTGCAGACAAGCCAGCAGATCATGCTGGCCAGGGAAGTTGCTGCACGTCTTGTAGAGCAGGTTGAAATTCAAGGGCAGTTATTGGAAGAGCATTATTACATCCCACACGAGCTCGATTGCAGACAAGCCAGCAGATCATGCTGGCCAGGGAAGTTGCTGCACGTTTTGTAGAGCACGTTGAATTCCAAGGGCAGTGGTTGGAAGAGCATTATTATATCCCACACGAGCTCGATTGCAGACAAGCCAGCAGATCATGCTGGCCAGGGAAGTTGCTGCACGTCTTGTAGAGCACGTTGAATTCCAAGGGCAGTGATTGGAAGAGCATTATTATATCCCACACGAGATCGATTGCAGACAAGCCAGCAGATCATGCTGGCCAGGGAAGTTGCTGCACGTCTTGTAGAGCACGTTGAATTCCAAGGGCAGTGATTGGAAGAGCATTATTATACCCCACACGAGCTCGATTGCAGACAAGCCAGCAGAACATGCTGGCCAGGGAAGTTGCTGCACGTTTTGTAGAGCACGATGAATACCAAGGGCAGTGATTGGAAGAGCATTATTATATCCCACAAGAGCTCGATTGCAGACAAGCCAGCAGATCATGCTGGCCAGGGAAGTTGCTGCACGTCTTGTAGAGCACGTTGAATTCCAAGGGAACTGATTGGAAGAGCATTATTATATCCCACACGAGCTCGATTGCAGACAAGCTAGCAGATCATGCTGGCCACGGAAGTTGCTGCACGTCTTGTAGAGCACGTTGAATTCCAAGGGCACTGATTGGAAGAGCATTACTATACCCCACACGTGCTCGATTGCAGACAAGCCAACAGATCATGCTGGCCAGGGAAGTTTCTGCACGTCTTGTAGAGCACGTTGAATTCCAAGGGCAGTGATTGGAAGAGCATTATTATACCCCATACGAGCTCGATTGCAGACAAGCCAGCAGATCATGCTGGCCAGGGAAGTTGCTGCACGTCTTGTAGAGCACGTTGAATTCCAAGGGCAGTGATTGGAAGAGCATTATTATATCCCACACGAGCTCAATTGCAGACAAACCAGCAGATCATGCTGGCCAGGGAAGTTGCTGCACGTCTTGTAGAGCACGTTGAATTCCAAGGGCAGTGATTGGAAGAGCATTATTATATCCGACACGAGCTCGATTGCAGACAAGCCAGCAGAACATACTGGCCAGGGAAGTTGCTGCACGTCTTGTAGAGCACGCTGAATTCCAAGGGCAGTGATTGGAAGAGCATTATTATATCCCACAAGAGCTCGATTCCAGACAAGCCAGCAGATCATGCTGGCCAGGGAAGTTGCTGCACGTCTTGTAGAGCACGTTGAATTCCAAGGGCAGTGATTGGAAGAGCATTATTATATCCCACACGAGCTCGATTGCAGACAAGCCAGGAGATCATGCTGGCCAGGGAAGTTGCTGCACGTCTTGTAGAGCACGTTGAATTCCAAGGGCAGTGATTGGAAGAGCATTATTATATCCCACACGAGCTCGATTGCAGACAAGCCAGGAGATCATGCTGGCCAGGGAAGTTGCTGCACGTATTGTAGAGCACGTTGAATTCCAAGGGCAGTGATTGGAAGAGCATTATTATATCCCACACGAGCTCGATTGCAGACAAGCCAGCAGATCATGCTGGCCAGGGAAGTTGCTGCACGTCTTGTAGAGCACGTTGAATTCCAAGGGCAGTGATTGGAAGAGCATTATGCTATTGGAACAACACATCACCTTCTTCTTGCAAGAACGGCAAAAGAACGGGTGTAACAACGATCTGCAGTTACCGAGCGCTGGTCAGCTTCTTGTCCTGAAGCATTAAAGCTGAGCGAGTGTTGTAGCTTACCTCACCCCAGACTGGCTGGAGCCAGTGGGTCTTGCACGGGTGCACTCTACGAGACAGTGCTCGCCACGTAGATGGAAGCGACCATCACTTGTGTGCAGGCACAATCTGCTTTCACCGCTGAAGACCACGGCATGCCATTCCACATTCCAAGTGATCCGTTGATGGCACCAGTCAGGTCGTTCACGTCGATGGTGTGGCGTGAGTGGAAGACGGACTACAGGCGTGCGTGCCCGTAGTCCCATTGCTAATAACGGATTCACAACAGTTCCTGGTCTCACAACACCTCTTATCTGTGCTGTGATAGCTGTACAATCGGCCGCTGCTCTCCTTACAGTACGGCGATCGTGGCAGGCGTCTGTGCTGCTTGGAAGTCCAGAAACTCATCTACTGGTATGAAAATGTTCACATGACCACTGATACCAACATCGTTGCACAACTGACCCAGCGCCTTCAATTCCTGTGGAAATTCTCCGAAAGTACCATCGCGCCACTAGGAAGGCCGCAAATTAACGCTTTTCAGACTCGCTTATTTTGCTGCAGGAAGCACGTGTGCGTCTCTGTGCCATTGTTGCCTTCTTGCTTCACACGTTTGCACCACACTGAGCTTTCTGCTGGCCGACGACGTTGAAACTATTATCAGTACATTTACTACTCCCAACGTGGCATATGCTGTCATTGGATCAAAATCGACGTATTCTTTCAAGAGGTATTAATTTGTTTTCCTCTCTCAGTGTTGTCAGTGTTTTGCTGGTTACTAGTGTCATAAACTAGTTGATGTGTTGGCAGAAGAGCCAACACCGTGTTGCTAGAGGAGGCCGAAATGCACGCGTTTAAGCTCACGCGGGCTGGCGTCAGGTCTGGAACAGTTAAAGGAGTTATAGTAGCCAAAAATAGTACATAGCTTCTGGAATACTTAACTTTAATCCATAATTAGAGAACATCGCTCTTGATGATACATTAATTACAATCTCAATATAAACTGGTAATGGCGCCTTGCTAGGTCGTAGCAAATGACGTAGCTGAAGGCTATGCTAACTATCGTCTCGGCAAATGAGAGCGTATTTGTCAGTGATCCATCTCTGGCAAAGTCTGCTGTACAACTGGGGCGAGTGCTAGGACGTCTCTCTAGACCTGCCGTGTGGCGGCGCTCGGTCTGCAATCACTGACAGTGGCGACACGCGGGTCCGACGTATACTAACGGACCGCGGCCGATTTAAAGGCTACCACCTAGCAAGTGTGGTGTCTGGCGGTGACACCACACTAGTAATGCAGCCTTCAGAGGATTTGTTTGCTATCTGGTGTTCTCCTACATTATCTCTGGAATGAAATCTTGTTCACAGATACAAGTGGAGCCCAAAACTCCTCCACCTGTTCATCTCCTCCATTTTTCTGATGACACCGCCTTCCTAGGCCTTTATCTTACTCTTCAACGGTCGCAAAGTACCCTCCAAACCCACCTTGACCAGTTCACCCCTTGGTGCAACCAGTGGTTCCTTCACATCAACCCCTCCAAGACCCAGGCGATCATCATAGGCTGCACCACCCACTCCTTTCGTCTCCGTGATTTCTATCTAACCATTTATGGCCACCCTATGCACCTTACTCCTACCCTCAAATACCTTGGCCTCACCCTCGAGCGCCACCTCACCTGGACTGCCCATCACCTTACCATCCAACACAAAGCCCACAACAGACTCCGCCTCCTGAAACTCCTGTCTGGCTTGACATGGGGACTGCATCCTTCCTCCACACCTACAAATCCTTGATCCACCCCATCCTTTTTTATGCCAGCATTGGTTGGATTTCTGCCCCTCTCAGGTTATATAAAGCCCTCCAAATCCTAGAGCCCCATGAACTCAACCTCACCTTCCATATCCACCTTTCATCCCACACCCACTTCCTCTATGACCTCATCCCCTTCCCCCACCTTCACCTTTTCCTTGACCACATCCACACCCTGTAGATTGCCCACTGACTCGATCGCCACAGCCCCCTGGTGTGCCCTTTCCTCTCACCTCCAACCCGTTGCCGCTCCTTTTTGTGTATTTTTATGCCCCCTTTTTACCCCCATTTTTTATGTAAGAGTTGCCGGCTGCTGCGGCCGAGCAGATCTAGGCGCCTCAGTCTGGAACAGCGCTGGTGCTACTGTTGCAGGTTCGAATCCTGCCTCGGGCATGGATGTGTGTGATGCCCTTAGTTTAGTTAGGTTAAAGTAGTTCTATGTTTAGGGGACTGATGACCTCAGATGTTAAGTCTCATAGTGCTTAGAGCCATTTGAACCATTTTTTTATGTAAGAGTGGCTCTTGTATTTTTGTAAAAGCCATTTGCCTGAAGAGCGGTGGATTGTGCAGCTGCCAGCCCCACCCCCCCTCCTCATATGCGGGAGGGGAATGAAATTAGAATAAAGGAAAGTAAAAAAATAAAATTACAAGCTGATGCTAGTGAACATGGAACACTTTCACTTATGTTGGCTTCTAATTGCTCTGGTGTCTGGCCACGGTGTCTGAATTGTAAGTAAGCTTTTACAAAAACGGCTCTTACTATTGTTTAGAATTTTGCCAATGTGTGACTGAATTAGGATGGAAATACCACGAAGAAAGATATCAGGATGTTGTATATCACGAATTTAGCCCCAGTTGTCTCATAATACGATAGAGGATCAGTGAAATTGAAGAATCACCGTCGTCGCCTTCGTCAACGTCTCTAAATTTATGACAGATGTAAGTATGTTACTGTAAGAGTTGATGTTATTACCGTGGCATTTATCTTTAGCCACAGCATTAGAGTACTAAAAGTAAGAAAAAAAAATCATATAATGCATTTCGGAAAATGTGCAACAAACGTACCAAGAATCAACAATTAGCATTGCTAGAAAACATAATGTTAAAATAACAACAAATATAGGCTTACTACTGAGCTATATTTTGGCCGCTTTTTAACATTTATGCAGATGATAGTTTGAGGTAATAGCCTAAACAGATAAGAGTTCTCACATAAAACGTAATCCAACGAAATTGTTTAATGACAATATTCAGCTTATTATATCTGACAGCGAGGACGCGGTTTAAAATTCCATTAATAAATTAAATAATATTTCCAAGACTTTTAAGTTATGTGTCTCGACTCAACAAAGGACATTTTAAAGGTCAAAATCAGGTATGACGTAAAATTATAATAAACGACCAGAAAACAAAGTGAGTGAAGGAATTCTGCTTCTTGGGAAATATTATTTCGTTCACAGATGAAAAATACGAAAGCAACTGAAAAATGGAACTACATTAATGGGACAATATAAATAACTCTCAATAAATTAGAGAAGAAAAAGCAATAATAAAGGTGTAAAAAAGAAAGTAAGTAAGTACCACTTTTCCGGTCAATTAGAATTGGACAACAGCTTCTGCAAATGAACGAAGAACACTAGCTGCAGAAATGATGTTCTCAAGAAGAGCAGATGGCTGTAGATTAAGTGACATGATAAGGAATACAATAATCAAACAAAATCTTGTATATAAAAGAAGAAATGAACAAATTAAGGAGTATACAAACTGATGGACAAGATGTGTCACAAGGATTAAAGGAAATATGATGCCCATAACATCAATAAATTCTTGTCCAATATGGATAAGATCAATAGGTAGCTTGACAAAGAGGTGAAGAGATCAAATAAATTCCAGAAAACTGAAACACTGATGATGTCATCGTAAGAGACAAATGCAGGACACATGGAAAAAGAAGAAGAAGAAGAAGAAGAAGAAGAAGAAGAAGGAAGAAAGAAGGAAAGAAAGAAATATTACAATTACCTTAATACGTGGCATTACTTAAAATTAAATAAGAATGAGGGAACAGACCAGTAAAGTGAAGCTAATGGACGATTTGAGATGTAGGAGACAGCGGCAAGTCGGCAAGGTTTTGACAGACGTGACAGGTGTCATCGGCATCTTCTGGAATGACGGAGAGGTGTTGTGAGAGCGCGGTCAGAGAGGTGTGCGCTTACCGATCAGGTGACCCTCCTCGGCGTCGTCGAAGCCGGCGATCTGCCAGGAGTCGTTGTGCGGCCAGTAGAGGTCCCTCAGGTAGGGCGAGTCGTCGTCCAGGGAGAGCGGCAGCGACGCCGACCGGCCCAGCGCCGTCAGGTTGATGAAGGCGCCCTCACCTGTGTGCGCGGCGGGAAACATCTCAGTTAAACGTGCAACCGTGCCGTAAAGTCAAATAACAGAACCAGTACATAGGTACACCAGAGCGCCGTCCTTTGCACCAAAAGAGGCTTCTTGCCTATTGTGAAAAGTGATTATTAAATCATTCAGTATTTGGTAAGACTCACCCTTCTTCAACTGCCACGACAGGACTTGAGTTCTATCTTGGGCCTCCGTAATCGCTGTCTGGGGAATTATATTCACGTTAGGCTTATGCAGATAAAGTGTGTGACTTACACCTTTCGTAGGAGTCTCACCTCTACCATCACAATGAGCGGATTTTAATTTCGTCCACTTTGGTTAAAGAATCGTAGTTATTTATTTTGATAAGAGAAAATCTGTTCATTATCGTGCTTACTTTGTACAGTGTGGTTCAAATTGTTCAAATGGCTCTGAGTACTGTGGGACTTAACTTGTCATCAGTCCCGTAGAACTTAGAACTACTTAAACCTAACTAACCTAAGGACATCACACACATCGATGCCCGAGGTAGCGGTAGCGCGGTTGCATACTGTAGCGCCCAGAAGCGCTCGGCCACCCCGGCCGGGTTATACAGTGTGAATCAGCTGCGTTTATCGATGGATTGTATGCAACCCGCAACACTTTCAGAAACCACTGGCCAGATTTTCATATTCTCTCCCTCACTATGCACAGTCTTTTAGTGCTACAGAGAAAATGAAGAGTACATTTTTGTAGGAAATTTAAAGCACTTGAATTTTGTATTGGGACTGAGTTTCGCTGGAGGTTACGGTTAAGACATACGCGTTTGAAGATCAGTTTTCTACGTTTATCTTGAGCAACTCGAGAACTACGGCCTCTAGTGGAAATGTATCTCAGTACAAAATTAAACTACACTTAATTTCCTACAAAAATTCCTGTTAATTTCTTTTGCAGGGCTAATAGTTTCTGCATAGTCAGCGTCAGAGCAATAAACTCTTGTAAATGGTATATGAAGATGCTGTGGGTTGCATAAAACCCATCGGTAGCAGCAGCTCAATCACACTCTATTGCGCAGCTCTCACAACACATGCGAGGGTCGTCATGAACGCTACATTACTGAGAAAGTTTAAGGCCTAGAATTTAATCTTTACCGAAGAATAGGTAAACGCAGCAGAAACGCTATTGATCTGGCATGACCACGCAAGGTCGAACAATACAAGTGACACTGTGTAACTTATCTGTCTGCAGATCATTATTCCTAATATAATTCTAACATGTGGTTTGTCTTTTGGCTAACTCATTGTTACACATAGCTTCACTTGGCGTATAGAAACATAGCCTCAAGATCAGAAACAATATTCAACTGTAAATTACATCACAGTGAAATAAAATCAAATGACAAACCATTGGTACTGCCTCCCTGAAGGACAGGGAATAAAATAATCAGTCACGCCGGTAGAAAGATCAGTACAAGTCGAGCATGTTCGTTAAAATTTAGTTGTTTAGTCACTAGTTATACCAAGAAAGAAACTGCCTACCGGGAATACTTAAGTTCTGTTCTCAGTAGATAGGATCACGTAGTTCAGTTGCAGAGTACTAGGGACTAACAGAAAAGAGACCATCTCCGCGGTCGAAATACGTTAGGCTTACGTAAATTCATCATAAAATGCGGAGGCTACAGCGACGGTATTTGTAGTACTTGAATGATAGACCTCTCTCTACTCAAACAGTTCGTAAAGTAATTGGCACAGTTTGTTCGCCACGCGGGGTCGAACGGCGTACCAAAAGAGCGACGTGATCGTAGTAAAATTTACGTTACTGAAAAAAGCAACTTTCCACCCATGCTAGAGTTACTCTCATAAGAATTCGCTGAAGGCAATAAAACAAAGAATAAGTAACGAGGGAAACCGAGATTGCAAGGGACACGCGTGGCACTGGCTGACATTAAAGCTTTCAAGTTCACTTTACTGTTAATTTTTCTCTTCAATCAAGAACTTCGTTTAGATTACGCTCCGCTAAATAAAACTCAATTGAATGTCCAGTGCAGAAGCGATATGAGAAATTTATCACAAGCATGGGCTGTTACCACTAGCAAATAATGCCTGAACATTCGATCAATTGCTACGCTACGTTCCTCTCAGGTTTTGAACAACGTATTTCTGTTGTTGGATATTTGATCACAAATACACAGTTAGGCTTTCGTACTAATAAGAACCTCACACTGACATTATGTTTGGACAGTATTAAATCCGCAGCATAAGCTAACCTAAGTATACATAAAATGACGTATGACAACTGCAACAACTTCTACGTCGTCCAGAGAGAACGAAATTTTAACGTTAGATTCAAAGACCCCATCTGAAATAGCGACAATAACCAATCGATCTTCTTTCTGCGTCTGAAAAGCCAACACCACACAGTCAATAAAATTCAAAATGCATAGCAAATACTGCACAGAATACACGAAGGTCCCACTACTAACATTCTTGCAGAATCAGAAATTTTCTATACACATGGGAACCAACAAACCAGAAATATTAGACGAACATTCTACCTAAAAATCTTTATTGAAATACTAGAACTCGAAAATGGATAAAATTTAAAAAAAATGCATAGCAACCAAAGATACCCCATGTCGAAATCCAGCCAGTGGGAAATAATATCATCGCTTTATATTTGCATTTACTTGGTAAACATATAACGTCATAGTAACACAGTTGTCAAATTACTGTCGAAACACATATAACGTATAACAAACAATACATTTACTTAATTTTACCAACAGCTGAGCACGGACAGTTACGTGACAGTTTGATGACGTAATACGGACATCATGTTCACCTAGACGTGAGTACCAGTACGTAATCAATGAACTATCTACATAAATGTTTTCGCGAGTTAATTCAAAATGTCAATGAAAGCCAAAAAATATCTGTGGTGAAACGAAAACTGATAATTACATTGTACCTATTATGGATATTCTTCATAACATGTCATTATGTGACGGATAGTATGCTGCAGGCCCAATTGAATAAAAAATATTTTTCATATCCAGTTCCTTTTACGATTATAAGCATGGAATTCGAACTACCGAATATTTGACGTGTTTGACCTATGGACATCTCATTATGGTAATTCTATAATTCGTGTGCATCCACTGGCATTTATCCAGGTGGTGCAATGATCAAAGCTGTAAGGTTTAAACAAGGGAATGCCTGTATACCCATCCATATTTTGTTAAATCGCTAATTTTGACTGGTAAGAATGTTAGGGTGATTCCTTAGCATAGTCGATTCCATTCCTTATCCCCTTTCAATCTGAGTTCTGTATCCACCTCGTTGTCGCCTGTGAGGAGTTCAGTGTCAGGATTATTCATACTAGGACCGACAGCAAACCGACACGAACAACATTCGCCTGGTCTTCTACGGGGCCCGTAGTGGTAATCGAAGGCAACCCGACAGATGTGCATTATTTGATCACTGTTGCAAACCAACTGCAAACCCTAATTACTGACGTCTTCTCCAATAACGATAGCGTTTCCAGCGGGATAACTGTCCGTGTCACATGGGCAGAAACACACCACAGTGGTTTTAGGAGCATGACACGGAACACAAATTGAAGTCTTGGCCATCCCATTCGTCTCATATGAAACCAATCGAACGAGTCTGGGGCACTATCGGGAGTCAGCTATGCACCCAAAAGCCAACAGCGCGTAATTTATTTGAATTTCGTGAGCTAAGAGAAGCCACGTGGTGCCACATCCATTCGAAAGTTTCCCAAGGACTTGTCGAGTCCCAGCCTCACAGAAAAGCTAGTTTGTTTCATTTCAAAGATGGGCCAACACTCTATGAAGACGTTCGTCCCTTGTTTACCACCAGTAGCTCACGCTAGATGCGCCCATTGTGCAGCAGGTACCACTGGTGGCTTACACTAGATCCTCCCATGAGATGATGAATACCACTGGTGGCTCAAGCTAGATTCTTCCACAGGGTGGTGTTTACCACCATGGCCTCACACTAGATTATCCCGTAGGGTCGCTTGTATCACTGGTGGCTCACACTAGATCCTCTTATCAGATGCTGTGTACCAGTGATGACTCAAGTTGTAGTGTGTACCAGCGGTGACTTACATTAGGTCCTCCTATTACATGGTGTGTACCACCTGAGGCTCATGCTAGATCCTCCCACAGTGTGGTGTGTACCACCACTGCCTCATGCTAGATCTTCACATGCGGTGGCATATACCACGGTGAATTATGCTAGATCGTCTCATTGGATTGTGTGTACCAGCACTGGCTCATGCTAAATCCTGCCACTGCGTGGTGTGTACCACCATGGCCCCGTGCTAGATCCTTCCATGGGATGGGATATACTATGGTGGATTAACCTAGATTGTCCCATTGGATTGTATGTTCCATTGCTGGCTCATGTTAAATCAACCAGTGTGCCATCAGTGCCTCATGATAGATCCTCCCATTGTGCGGCATGTACCATGGAAGCTTACGCTATACCCTCCCATCAAATGGCGTGCACCACTGGTGGTTCACACTAGATCCTCCCATCGGAAATGATGTGCCACCGATTGCTCATGTTAGATCCTCCCATCAGACAGCATGTACTGCAAGTAACTCGCGCTATATTCTCCCTTTGGGCGGCACACACCACCGCTGATTCTTCTAGATCCTCCTGTCAGACATCATGTACCACCAGTGACTCGCACACGACCTTACCAATTATGCTACCAAAAATATATTAACGTATGATGTTTAGTTGTCAGGCAGTTGCAGAGAACAGCTCTGGACACAGTTCTGTGCAAACCTTCAAAGAGCGTGGTGAACCCATTCTTCGACCATAGGAACGGTATACATGAAAACATAAAATTTACCATGGAGATGGAAAAGGGCGGGAAGTTTGCATTCTTAGAAGTGCTGATTAAGTGGGAAGCAGATGAATCACTCTGATTCTTGTGTATTGAAAGGTGACCCGCGTGGATAGCTAGCTCGGAAAGGAGATGTGCGGAGCGCCCTAGTACACAGAACCAGGACCATTCTGGAGACTGATAATGTGATGGACTTGTTCAGAAGGAACAGACATTCAGACCGTTAGTTTGTCGAGGAAACCAAGTTGCGACGCTGGTTCATTCGAGCGAGGAGGACCAACACAGAGTTCGACTTCCATAATGCGGTGCATCAGGTACGATAGGGAGAGTCTTAAACACGCGAGCGATCAGACCAGTCTTCCGGCCACTCAGGAGAGTTAAAGAAGTGCTGGGACAGTTGGGCGGTTGCACGATCATCGAATCACAGAAGTGTCGCGTAGTGACCTCCAACAGCGGAGACCTGGAAGTGACGCAGGCCGCCAGCCATGTCGATGCGACAGAAGTGATGCTCAGTTGAATGATAAACAGAGATGCGTCAGTGGTGTAAAAGATGGAAGCTTCAGCAGGTCAGCAGTGTGTGTACACCTTTGTTCTTGTGTGTACACCCTAGTTTCAATAGTCGGGCCGCGCTTTGTATCCGAGCGGTTTGAGGCGCCATGTCAAGGATTGCGCGACCCCACCCGCTGGAGTTTCGAGTCTTCCCTCGGGCATTGATGTGTGTGTTGTTCCTATCATAAATTAGTGTAAGTAGTGTGTAAGTCTAGGGACCGTTGACCTCAGCAGTTTGGTCCCCTAGGAATTCACACACACTTTTCAGTAGTCGTCTCTTGTCATTTGAACTTTCTGAGCACCAATTTTCGTCCGATTTAATGTCTACAGTTAGAAGAAATATGTCATCCACGAATGACAGATTCTGCTGTTCGCTGTCATGATTCTCACCTCGCCCTAATTTATGTTCACCCTACAGTAGGACGTCGATGTTGTAGAAGGGCGAAGAATTTATGAATGCCTCTTACACCCAAACGTACAGTACTCTGTGGTGATGCTGTGCTGAAGTTGAGTTTGGAGGGAAGCACATTGGACAATCGCTGGAGAAACCATATCGTGTTCGTACAAAGCTTCCAGTTTTGAGCTGTGAAGCTAATCATAATATTGCAACAAGCATGGAAACATTGAGAGACTGTACTTGGTTGTGTGAAAATTTGTTCATTGTTTCAGCCGAAATAACGCATTGGTGAAGATAATATACATGTATAGACGTCATCGATGGGACTACAAAGATTTAGCGTCGTCAAGTTGTGAAACCGGTCTTAGCTGTGGTCTACATTACAATATTTGGCAGTAATTGTCGAAATGTGACTTATTCTCGTATCTCAACATAGTTCCAGACCTCATCCCAAGTTCTTAAAATTAAGACGCCACTACTAACATTAGAATAAATAACCAGGCAGCAAGCCATCATTGTTAGACACGTAAGTCTCTCCCTTATACAATTATGGTATAATTTTGGTAATTAAGTGGTGGTGCATAACTCTCTCTAATTATGGTTAAGGACATATTAATTGTAAGAGCTCGATAATGGGATAGTGTCGTCGTGAAAAAAAGTATGTTAAGTAAATCAAACATTTTGGATAACTGGTGCGAAAGAATCTCCGTACCGACACAATGACTTTAGAAAAGTCAAATAATTCCTGCGTAAATAAAAGCAGTTAAAAATTTACCTCAATTATTTCATATAGACCGAGCACATTATACTTAGATTTGGGTCACCTGTAAATGCCGCGCTCAAGTCCATTGATTTTGATAAAGGAGGAGCTTTATCAATAAAGCCAAGAGATTACACTATCAGCAGAGTCAAATCGTCAGTAAATTTCAGAAAGCATTTTTGAGAAAAATGAACGAGTAGACAAAGCACGCTGAATAGTCTGTTCCAGTACATCAATGCAGCTTCCCTGTATGGAGAACTCTTAACATAATCGAGTGTGGGAGCGGACAGAACCAAAAGCAATCAGGAAAGTGGCGTGTCCAAAAAGCTGCCGACCCCGTACGAGAGAGTGGGAAGTATTCTGTGTCGCATACTGTAAAAGGCCCTCGAAATCCGATATGGCGGCTCCACGCTAGCGGAGGAAAAGGCAGCTACACAGGTGCAGTACTCATTGTTAATATTTGTCGGTTTAGAGACTGATGTTTTGGTAACTGTAAAGATATTGTGATTTTTGTAAAGCTTGTAGCTTGTCACAGGGAAAAAATAAAATTTAAGTGCATTTCTTTAGTAACGGTCTGCCTGTTATCTGCTGCACATAAGTGCGTTATTGTTAATTTGATTTAAGGGTAGGTGACAAATGTGTACCACAGCTCTGATTCGATGAAATATTACATGTCAATAGCTGGAACATGCATGCTGAATTCTTCCACTCATAGATATAAACTAAACGGACTCCCACACTCGTCATACACATAAATAGAGGAAGAGGGAGAGAGAGAGAGAGAGAGAGAGAGAGAGAGAGAGAGAAAGCTACGGTGACAGAGACAGAGACAGAGGCGGAAGAGAGACAGAGAGGGGGGAGAGGGTGGCTACAACAGCATGTGAACCTGTCAATACATCCCACTTAACAGTGGAATAATGCAAAATTGACGGCGTCTATTTTACTCGATATGGCGATGATTCAAGGCCATAAAACACAATGTAAATAGGAGTACAGCTTGGTAATCTCTCTAGTATTTACGATGTTGGTAGCTTTGTTTGTGACGGTAGACTGCGGGAGCGAAACATGCGTTCTGCTGCCAGAGATGTGGAGCCCATAGCAGCTCAGACGCTGGCGGAGCGAAACATGCGTTCTGCTGCCAGAGATGTGGAGCCCATAGCAGCTCAGACGCTGGCGGAGCGAAACATGCGTTCTGCTGCCAGAGATGTGGAGCCCATAGCAGCTCAGACGCTGGCGGGGCGAGGCAGATTACAATCGGGCCGAGGGCCTTCTGTTTGCATCCTCTGCTTCTCCGGGTCCTTTGTATTGCTGCGCCGTTGTCTGCTTCCCTGCGGAGCACTGGCTAATTTCAAGCGTAGGGGAAAATATTTAGTGGGAGGGGGGGCGCTGCGGGAAGGCGGAGGCCTCATTCACTGTGTTGCCTGCCGTCTTTTGTTCCAGATTCCTTCCAACTAAGGAACGTGGGGCGATACCGAGTTTAAAGCCACACTGTTTGATATTGTTAATAACAAATGCGGACACTATTTCTCAGACATTGGTCAACTGTAATAATGGTCATATACGCTCAAAAAAAGAAAGCATACCATGAAGGAATAATGCGAGTGCGACTGCCCCGGAGGGTAACTAAACGGGGAGTAGAATATCGTCGACGTATCGCTGTGATGTAAGAGTGCCACGTATGACAACCAAAGAAATCCGGCTCTGAAAAAAAATGGCACCCCAGATCATCAGTCCTGGATATCGCGCCATATGGCAGGCGGCTTCAGGCTTGTATCTCACCGCTGCCCCTGGAGTCTCCAGACACGTATTCCGGCTTGGAATCTCACTGACAAGAGTAGAACTGTCTTCGGTGATGAGTCTCGCTTCAAACTGATCCCGGAACAGCACCGCAGACTGTTGTCCGCCATATGGCCTGACAGTCATGTAACGATCTGGGCTGTCATTTCTTTTCGTGGCAGTACCCTATTGGTTGTCATCTGCGGCACCTTTGCAGGAGAGCGTTACGTCAACGATTTATAGGCGCGTTCTGGTTGTCTTCGGTTCAAATGGCTCTGAGCACTATGGGACTTAACAGCTGAGGTCATCAGTCCCCTAGAACTTAGAACTACTTAAACCTAAGAACATCACCTACATCCATGCCCGGGGCAGGACTCGAACCTGCGAACCATAGCGGTGGCGCGGTTCCAGACTGTAGCGCCTAGAACCGCTCGGCCACCCCGGCCGGCGATGGTCTTCGGCTCAAGCCATTGTGCTCTTACATTTCAGCAAGATAACGCCCGCCCGCACACGACGACTGTTTCTGCTGCTTGTCTCCGCGCTTGCCAAACCCTACCCTGGCCAGCAAGATCGCTGGATCTCCCCCCAACTCAGAAAATTTGTCTCATTATGGGCAGAGTCCTGCAACCAGGTCAGGTTTTTGACGATCTAATTCACCAGCTGGACATAATTTGGAACGATGTCCCACAGGAGGACATTAAACAACACTAGCAATCAATGCCAAAACGAAAAACTGCTTCCATAAGGGCCAGAATTGGACCAGTGCGTTACTAACTTGCTCAGTTTGTGATGCGCCCTATTTTGAATAAATCATCAAATTTTTCTGGAATTGCAGTCACTTGTTTGCCTGCATCCACCGATATCCATCCCATTCGCATAATTCCTTCGCGGTATGTCATTTTTTTCCTTTTTCTTTCCTTTTTTTACTGCAATTCGTAGCGGACTGTATTTGTAAAATGTCTGATGTACGCTGGAGCATTCATCTTACGGACCAGAGAGAAACAAAACAAAAGTTGACAAGCAATGCATTCGCCTCTGTTCATTACTCGATTCACTTCAAGAGGGTTTTTCCGTCTTTTTACAAGTTTGCGTTTCACTTTTCTTGGCACACACAATGCACTTTAGAATATATCTCAGAATCTGCCACAATTCTATTTGTTGCTTGATCACAGTCTCATAGAAGATTTTTACATAACATAATACTCTCCATCGACTGTATCATTTAGTACAAGTGGTTAAAGTTGACTTCAGTATACATTTCAAAGTTAAACATACCACCGACAAAAATACGTTCGACATAGCTGTACATCCTTGAAAAATCTGGCTTAATAATTTACGAAAAATTACTCACTTGCTGAAAACACAGAAATTGTCAACACAAATAATATGAATAAAAAGGTTGTGGGACTCTATGCCACATGCGTATGTGACGAACGCTGACATAAGCCATAGGAGCTTATATCATTTTCATTCGTTTTATTTATGTTGACAGCTGCTGTGTTTACAGTACGTGAGTTACTTTGGGTTAATTTTTCATAGATATAATGTGGAACAAGATTTTTTTTCCTTTTCTTCCCCGAGCGATGTCCCTAAGTTTCGCGTGTGTATTGTTTAGTTTAATTACGAGAAAATCCATAAAAAGCCTGTAATTTACGTGGTATTTATAACAGTTACTAATTTTAATTGAGATATAGAACGGTTTCTTTTTGAATAACATTAAATCATCAGCTGAACTGTTATTTTATACAGTAGCAGTTTCATCCCACAATGCTGTTACGTACAGCTGTCTCAAGCGTCGTAAATCTAGTCAGACGCAAGTTCAGTGGTCACAGGTATTTAAATTTATATTTCTGTTTGCAATCAAGACACCAACATAAATATGCGCCTTGTACTAAAATGGTTTTATGTCTTCCGTTGTTGGACAGTGCCATAGTGCCTATGACATATCTATGCCATATTAATTGCAATTACCGTCTTTGAAACGTGTATTGCGAAAAATAGTAAGTGAGACTGATTAAAATAATTTTGTAATTTTAAGTTAAACGCAACTCAAATTTCTAGCTGATCTGTGGAATTGTTTGTTTTATATCACTTTTCAAAGCAGTTGTTTGTACGTGCTTACTGCCACCTTAAGTTAAAAAAATATGGTTAAGAAATATGAGTCCAGTTTATATTTTCGACAGTTACAACACGCGTGGTTGAATTCCATCGTAGCAGCGTTTTTCATGATAGTGATTCACGTGGAGCACTTTCCGAAACTGCAGCTACAGATCAGAACAGACAGAAAACGCAGGCGATCAGAGATTGAATGAGTAGAGATGTATGAGTATAGCATATACGTAAGAAGCAAAATAATTATTTTTGTTCGGCCTGCCATCTCAGGATGATTTTACTTTGGAAATAATTCAGTAGAACAATCGCCCTTGCTTTTATTTCGAAAGAGTTCAAGAGTTCACCAAAATCTGAAACGTCCGATGTAGTAGGCTCCATACGGACTCCGAACCGGGAAGTATTTTCTTGTTCCTTCTACTGAGACTTCGCATCCGGCATGTTGTAATTAGGCAAGATATGAATCAAAAGGATACATGGAACGGCCAGTGTCGGTTGGTCACAGCCAGTGTGCTCCCTGCCGCCGTTGGATAAGCGGCTACAGCAGCAACTCGTATACCCCTAGCTTACTTATTAGTTACATAGTTTAATTCTTAATTTCTTTGCGTGTTTTTGGGTACTTGCATTGTTTAATTCATAAATTTCGGGCGTATTATAGTATTTGAGAGTTGTAGCATCGCGCTTTAGTGTTTACTTCGTAGATTCTTACTTAAATTGCGTGTGTGAGTTTCGCATAGGAGGTGTAATTTCGAGTTTTAGTTACTGTGATCGTAAATTCAGGCAGATTGTAGCGCAGTCGTTAGGCATTTGTACAGGTTGGTTAATACATTCTTTGGGTGTTTCCCTTGCGTTATCTAGACACTGACTCGTGTTTCAGTAGCTGTTGTTCTACATCGATTAGAATGGACAGGGACTGTGATTGCTGTGTTCGGATGAGGGCTGAGTTGGCATCCCTTCGCACACAGCTGCAAGCGGCGCTGACTTCGGTCGCGCAGCTTGAGGCTGTTGCCAATGGGCACCACTGTGTGGAGCCGGACTTGGGTATCACGGGGATGTCAACCTCGTCCCGTCTGTCCCCAGATCGGTCTGCCGCTGTGGCTGCCCCGGTTGCTGCCCGCAGTGTGGCTGAGCCCTCGCCTGTGGTTGATTGGGAGGTCGTTCCAAGGCGTGGCAGGCAGCGAAAGACGTCCCCGGAGGCTGATCAGAAAGCCTCCCCTGTGCGTCTGACAAACAGGTTTCAGGCACTGTCTCTGGCTGAGCCAGATGCAGCTGCCTGCCCTGTTTCAGAGGATGATTCTCAGTCTTCAAGGTCCGGGCAATCACAGAGGGTGGGCTTATTGGTAGTTGGGAGCTCCAATTTTAGGCGCGTAATGGGGCCCCTTAGGGATATGGCGGCTAAGGAGGGGAAGAAATCCAATGTGCACTCCGTGTGCATTCCGGGTGGAGTCATTCCTGATGTGGAAAGGGTCCTTCCGGATGCCATGAAGAGCACAGGGTGCAGCCAGCTGCAGGTGGTGGCACATGTCGGCACTAATGACGTGTGTCGCTTTGGATCTGAGGAAATTCTCTCTGGATTCCAGCGGCTATCTGATTTGGTGAAAGCTGCCGATCTTGCTTACGAGATGAATGCAGAGCTCACCATCTGCAGCATCGTTGACAGAACCGACTGCGGACCTCTGGTGCAGAGCCGGGTGGAGGGACTGAATCAGACGATTTTGCGACCGTGTTGGCTGCAGATTCCTTGACTTGCGCCATAGGGTGGTGGGGTTTCGGGTTCCGCTGAATAGGTCAGGAGTTCACTACACTCAGCTGGCGGCTACACGGGTAGCGGAGGCTGAGTGGCGTGGACTGGGCGGTTTTTTTAGGTTAGAAGGCCTCGGGAAAGTACGGGGTGGGCTGCAATCTCAAAGGGTGCATGGCAAATACAGGACGTGCTTGAATCAACGAACAGTCGGAATTGTAGTTGTAAATTGTTGTAGTTGTGCTGGGAAAGTCCCTGAGCTTCAAGCACTAATAGAAAGCACAGAAGCTGAAATCGTTATAGGTACAGAAAGCTGGCTAAAGCCTGAAATAAGTTCTGCAGAAATTTTTACGAAGTCTCAGACGGTGTTCAGGAAAGATAGATTAGGCAGAATTGGTGGTGGAGTGTTTGTGTCTGTCAGTAGTGGTTTATCTTGTAGTGAAGTCGAAGTAGATACTCCGTGCGAATTGGTATGGGTGGAGGTTACACTTAACAGCCGAACTAAGTTAATAATTGGCTCCTTCTACCGACGCCCAGACTCCGATGATATAGTTGCGGAACAGTTCAGAGAAAATTTGAGTCTCGTAACAAATAAATACCCCACTCATACGGTTATAGTTGGTGGGGACTTCAACCTTCCCTCGATATGTTCGCAAAAATACTGGTTCAAAACCGGTGGTAGGCAGAAAACATCTTCCGAGATTGTTCTAAATGCTTTCTCCGAAAATTATTTCGAGCAGTTAGTCCACGAATCCACGCGAATTGTAAATGGTTGCGAAAACACACTTGACCTCTTAGCCACAAACAATCCAGAGCTGATAGAGAGCATCATGACTGATACAGCGATTAGTGATCACAAGGTCGTTGTAGCTGGGCTCAATACCGTTTCTCCCAAATCCACCAGAAACAAACGCAAAATAATTTTATTTAAAAAAGCGGATAAAGTGTCACTATTAGCCTTCCTAAGAGACAATCTCCATTCCTTCCGAACTGACTATGCAAATGTAGACGAGATGTGGCTCAAATTCAAAAATATAGTAGCAACAGCAATGGAGAGATTCAAACCTCAAATTGGTAAGAGATGGAACTGATCCCCCATGGTACACAAAACAGGTCCGAACGCTGTTGCAGAGGCAACGGAAAAAGCATGCGAAGTTCAGAAGAACGCGAAATCCCGAAGATTGGCTAAAATTTACAGACGCGCGAAATTTGGCACGGACTTCAATGCGAGATGCCTTTAATAGGTTCCACAACGAAACATTGTCCCGAAATTTGGTAGAAAATCCGAAGAAATTCTGGTCGTATGTAAAGTACACAAGCGGCAAGACGCAGTCAATACCTTCGCTGCGCAGTGCCGATGATACTGTTACCGACGACTGTGCCGCTAAAGCGAAGTTATTGAACGCAGTTTTCCGAAATTCCTTCACCAGGGAAGATGAATGGAATATTCCAGAATTTGAAACACGAACAGCTGCTAGCATGAGTTTCTTAGAAGTAGATATCTTAGGGGTTGCGAAGCAACTCAAATCGCTTGATACGGGCAAGTCTTCAGGTCCTGATTGTATAACGATTAGGTTCCTTTCAGATTACGCTGATACAATAGCTCCCTACTTAGCACTCATATACAACTGCTCGCTCACCGATAGATCTGTACCTACCGATTGGAAAATTGCGCAGGTCGCACCAGTGTTTAAGAAGGGTAGTAGGAGTAATCCGTCTAACTACAGACGTCGGTTTGCAGCAAGGTTTTGGAGCATATACTGTATTCAAACATTATGAATCACCTCGAAGGGAACGATCTATTGATACGTAATCAGCATGGTTTCAGAAAACATCGTTCTTATGCAACGCAGCTAGCTCTTCATTCGCACGAAGTAATGGCCGTTAGTTGATTCCGTATTTCTAGATTTCCGGAAAGCTTTTGACACCGTTCCTCACAAGCGACTTCTAATCAAGCTGCGGTCCTAGGGGGTATCGTCTCAGATGTGCGACTGGATTCGTGATTTCCTGTCAGGAAGGTCGCAGTTCGTAGTAATAGACGGCAAGAGTAAAACTGAAGTGATATCAGGTGTTCCCCACGAAAGCGTCCTGGGACCTCTGCTGTTCCTGATCTATATAAATGACCTGGGTGACAATCTGAGCAGTTCTCTTAGGTTGTGCGCAGATGATGCTGTAATTTACCGACTAGTAAGGTCATCCGAAGACCAATATCAGTTGCAAAGCTATTTAGAAAAGATTGCTGTATGGTGTGGAAGGTGACAGTTGACGCTAAATAACGAAAAGTGTGAGGTGATCCACATGAGTTCCAAAAGAAATCCGTTGGAATTCGATTACTCGATAAATAGTACAATTCTCAAGGCTGTCAATTCATCTAAGTACCTGGGTGTTAAAATTACGAACAATTTCAGTTGGAAAGACCACATAGATAATATTGTGGGAAAGGCGAGCCAAAGGTTGCGTTTCATTGGCAGGACACTTAGAAGATGCAATAAGTCCACTAAAGAGACAGCTTACACTACACTCGTTCGTCCTCTGTTAGAATATTGCTGCGCGGTGTGGGATCATTACCAGGTGGGATTGACGGAGGACATCGAAAGGGTGCAAAAAAGGGCAGCTCGTTTTGTATTATCACGTAGTAGGGGAGAGAGTGTGGCAGATATGATACGCGAATTGGGATGGAAGTCATTAAAGCAAAGACGTTTTTCGTTGCGGCGAGATCTACTTACGAAATTTCAGTCACCAACTTTCTCTTCCGAATGCGAAAATATTTTGTTGAGCCCAACCTACATAGGTAGGAATGATCATCAAAATAAAATAAGAGAAATCAGAGCTCGAACAGAAAGGTTTAGGTGTTCGTTTTTACCGCGCGCTGTTCGGGAGTGGAATGGTAGAGAGATAGTATGATTGTGGTTCGACGAACCCTCTGCCAAGCACTTAAATGCGAATTGCAGAGTAGTCATGTAGATGTAGATGTAGATGGGTCCACCCGGAGATCTCTTTACTTCGACATCTAGTTAAAAAGGCCACTAGGAATTAGCCGGCCGCGCTGGTCTAGCGGTTCTAGGCGCTCAGTCAGGAACCGCGCGACTGCTACGGTCGCAGGTTCGAATCCTGCCTCGGGCATGGATGTGTGTGATGTCCTTAGGTTAGTTAGGTTTAAGTAGTTCTAAGTTCTAGGGGACTTATGACCACAGATGTTGAGTGCCATAGTGCTCAGAGCCATTTGAACCACTAGAAATTCCAGGGGCCATGTTTTTTCTTCCTCTTTTTACTGTGTATGCACATAACTTAACAACTTACCGCTACATAACGCTAGGTGTGGAACAGGAATAAATCCAGCACGTAGAAGATTGTAATTCTGTAAACTTATTTAGAATTTTATACTCTGAAAACGTTACTGATAGTGCGTTCTGGGGTCCAAAGGGAATATCTCTTGTTGGTTACCTTTCGAAGGACGAAACATTGTCAGAGGTACACCTCGCATATATTTTACACTCATATGATGAAATATGTGCAATAGAAGAAGCTTCGATTGTGAGGTAAATAAAATCATTTGCAGTTAAACAATATACTCGAAGAAGTCTGGTAACGATAAAAACAACCGGTATGTAATATGAACTACAGGAAAATCTATCCCATTACCCAGATTTCGCAAGCTCCAACTTCGACCCATCCATTACTTGCAGAAGAAATCTGCAGCCCTGTGAAGTGGTTACGGTGTAATGCTACAGCCTCCCACTTCTACAGAGACAAACTTTTTATTCTTGTTTCTTAGAATCTTCTACTACAGCAATTTCCGTTGATCAGCAGTAGCAGCGAAATCTGTTAAATCCTTACATGACCAAAATAGGTCGTCTGTGCTGTTCCATGCAGAAGAAATTGTTAACTTCGTATGGAAATATAAAATATACGTTCCTGAATTACATTATTAATTGTGTTTCTGCAGTGGAGTGTGCGCTGATATGAAACTTCCTGGCAGATTAAAACTGTGTGCCGGACTGAGACTCGAACTCGGGACCTTTGCCTTCCACGGGCAAGGGCTCTACCATCTCAGATACCCAAGCACGACTCAGGCCCCGTCCTCACAGCCTTACGTCCGCCAGTACCTAGTCTCCTACTTTCCAAACTTCACAGAAGCTCTCCTGCAAACCTTGCCCGCGAAAGGCAAAGGTCTGTAGTTCGAGTCTCGGTCCTGCCAGGAAGTTTCGTTAGCTTTTATAGCTCCTGAGGAAAGGTACATTATAGCTCAAAAAATTCAGTTAACAGCAGTTCGCATTTCAGGTTTTTATTTCAGTTTATGACAATACTGCAATACTTCTAGTGACTAATATTCATAGGAGTAATCTTTATTCTCTTCCTCGTCTCCCTGGGGTAATCCCTCCACTTTCCTCCTTTACCTAGCCGACTTCTGCATTTTCTGTTTCCTGAGCTTCGTCCAGTCGCGCTTCATCGATGCTTCTGAGTATCTTCAGTCTGAATACACCAGGATGGAAGCCTACCCTCTGCAGGCTCTTTATCCTACACATATTTCCACTTTTGCACACTAGACAGGCATCACATGCAGCTGTCTTCACAACAGTGGAGAACACAAATACTGTTTTTGAACAACACATCTATATGAGGTGAAACTAGCTCTCATTCGTATTCTATTTTGTCCCATGTACACATTTTTTTCACCAGTTCAGGATTCGCTAGGTACCTAAACCCACTGGAAAACCTGTCTTTGGCACTGTACACAGCACTATCATTTCCTTCACTAATTTTCTTCTCCGGTGAACTCAGTGACTTTGTCAAATACAGTTCTTCACACTCAGGAGCAGCATCTGTACCCTTTAACCGTGAAATTTGACATTTTCTCACTTTTTTGAATATGCTGCTGCTATTACGACCTCTTTCGAGCAAAACAGATTGATATATTCGTATGTATGCAAAACTAAAAACTGAAATAATTTTGTAGCATATACTATTTAAGAAACATGTTTGTAAACAAAGGAACAAGTCTGAAGAAAAATCAAGACATATTCATATCATTTATTGACCTGGAAACAACGTTAGACAATTTAAATGGTGCAAGATGTTAGAAATTCCGAGGAAAACAGGGCTAAACTATACGGGAAGACGGGCAGTATATAATATGTACAAGAACCAAGAGGGAACAATATGACTGGAAGACAGAGAAAGACGTGCTCGTATTAAGAAAGGTGTAAGGCATGGATGTATAGTCTTTCGCCTCTACTGTTCAATCTATACATCGAAGAAGCCGTGACGGAAATAAAACATCAAAAGTGGAATTAATATTCAAGGTGAAAGTATAGAAATGTTAAAATTCACTGATGACATTTCTATCCTGAGTGTAAGTGAAGAAGAATTACAGGATCTTTCGAATTAATAGTCTAATAAGTACAGAATATGGACTGAGAATAAACCTGAGAAAGACGAAACTAATGAAAAGTAGCAAAAGTGAGAACCGCAGAAACTTAACATCAGAATTGGGGTTCGCGAAGTAGACGATGGTAAGGAATTCTGCTACCTAGGCAGCAAAATGACCCATGATTGACGGAGCAAGGAGGACATAAAAAGTAGAGCAGCACTGGCAAGAAAGGCGTTCTGGGTCAAGAGGAGTCGACTAGTATCAAACATAAGCCTTAATTTGAGGAACAAATTTCTGAGACTGTACGTCTGGAGCGCAGCACTGAATGGTAGTGAGACATGGGACTGTGGGAAAACCGAAACAGAAAAGAGGCGAAGCATTTGAGATGTGGTGCTACAGAAGAATGTTGAAAATTAATAAGGTAAGTAATGAAGGGTCCTCCGGAGAATGGGTGAGGGAAAAATACACGGAAAACACCGCTCCTCCATCGCAGAGGGCTCACAAACTGCATACCTGGTCATCAATGATTGTAACTTCATGAGTAAATAGATTGCTTGCGGACGTTACTAGGACGAAGAGGAAATTCTTTTCCGTGCAAATTTCATCGATGAAGTGCTGTCTGCAAATTCCACACAGTGCCCAGCAATAACTGCCGTGGCCACATCTTAGGACTCGGAACTGCAAATAACAATTTAGTAAGTTGTGAGAGAAGCTGGAAATTAGAAGGTGAGAGTTCTGAACACTGGGATGGACATTCCAAATGATGTACGAAGAAATGAATCCAGTGTAATATTGGCTTAACAGAAAAACTGAAATGGGTGCCCCTCGGCCATAACGTGAAAATTGCAAAATGATCTCGTTTATTTCGTTTATCGCCAAATCGTTTTCTACAGATGTAGGTGACAAACCGATATCTTTATTATTTTCAACTTAATTATTAGTCTTACTGGATAACCTACAATAACAGAATCTACAATATTACTATGTACAGAACTTGGAAGGATAATATGATGAGAATACCACTTTTTGATTTGAATATTCGGTTTTACAAGCAGTTTCCATTTCATAGCCTGGAAACTTAATGTGAAACGTAGATACAACCTGAAACATATACCATTACAGGTTATTATTTTTTGTAAATAAGTTATTGTTGTTCTCCAAGAGCTTTATGAACCTCTCCGCCGCATCAGAGTCTTCTTGTGTCATTCAGTTTACCAAGTGGGTCTAGAGCGTTGGAAAAACCTTCTTTTTCATGCCACTATGAAGAAATGCCATAAAGACAGCTCCACTTAATAGAAAAACGCTAAACTAGATTGCTTTTATTAAAAATAACAAATTACTGATAAATATCATATTTGGTAGATTCCTGCTTAAAGTATCCCATATTTTCGTCCTGCTCTTCTACCTTAGCATTCGGTGCATTTGCCTTTTTTCGTTTTTGAGTACAAATCACGGTATCAAGGCGACAGATTTAGGAGACACGTAACTTAAACGATTTTTCAGTTGTTACAAAATATTTCTAATTTTCCTCAAGCGCAACGATATTTAAAGCAATACCTGGTGCAGTATGTCTTCAACTTTTCTATCATTTCGTTTATGAACGTCTATCTTCGCATTTTTTTTTAGTTGTCTCCAATGTTGACACAGATCTTGCCCTATTACAAATTCTCAATTATTGTTTCAGGGTTTTGCTTTTTTCCAATAAATCCACCACAACAAATATGGCACTCTGACACACAGACAATTAAAATACCCGCATATTTCCAAAGATAACTATTAACGTTTGTTTGATAGTCCGCAATTTGTTTCCAGTCGTTTTATTTATTTATTTATCTATCATGTTCTGTGGGGCCATGCGAGCTACAACTGCTTGGTCATGGAACATATTTTACGGAACACTGATTAGAAAATTTATAAACAAACACTGATGAAACATTTAAAAATTTTGAGAGAGTATACATATAAATAACACGTAACAAAGACAGATTCTCGACGACAGTAAGGAGTTCCTGTACGGAAACTGGATTTGAATATTTGGCGCATTTATCAGTCAATTTCTTGCTTCTTCTGAAAGACAGTTCAGAGTGAAACATAATGAACATATATCTGCAACGCTTAAGAAAGTATTACCCGAGTGCCTATCGTTTTACAGTCCAGTGTTCACTGAATTAATGTAGCAGTTCCTTCTGAATTAGTCAGTGTTGTCAATAACAAACCCCATGGTGGAGTATTCATGGTGTAACTGGTATAAGTGCAGATATGTGTACTCGTGCGTAAAGACGGTGAACTGAAGAACATTACATTAGAATTTACATCACTTGCAGACTAATAATTATAGACACTGCGAATCGTATGTTTTTTGGTTTGCTTAGAAACTCCAAATACACGTGGCAAGAGCTAGCCATTAATGTTTATTTTTCCCTGGGCAGCATGTCAGGTGTTGAAGTGTGGACGGCCGGCCGCTGTGGTCGAGCGGTTCTAGGCGCTTCAGTCCGGAGCCACGCGGCTGCTACGGTCGCAGGTTCGAATCCTGCCTCGGGCATGGATGTGTGTGAAGCCCTTAGGTTAGTTAGGTTTAAGTAGTTCTAAGCCTAGGGGACTGATGACCTCAGCTGTTAAGTCCCATAGTGCTTGGAGCCATTTGAACCATTTGATGTGTGGACGCGTGGACGCCAAAGGTGCCTCATAGGGCTAGTGGAAGGTGTAGGCAACGCTATAGTGCAGGACGACCACCCAGGAAACATCGGCTCCTTAAGATTGTGACGCGTATGTCAGAAGGCTGTTCGATAAAGGTAGAAAACAACCGACGCAAGAATCTGTGTAAATATTAAGATACCATCTGTAATGATATCTGCAGTTATACCTGCTACACGCTAGATTTAGAATACGGAGACACACGAACAACGGCCCGCCACACGTCATTGTGACCGTCGTTTCCTGAGCTAAGAATATTTTTCATGAACGCGTAGAATTCTCCGAAAATAAATGACGATACGGCACATCAGAGTGGAGGTAAGTAAAGTAAACAAGTCTTCACGTTTCAGTGTCAGAGGCAGTGGACACCATTCTTGTAGAGAACAAGGCAGCATGCACTGCCGCGGTGGTCTTGCGGTTCTAGGCTCTGCACTCCGGAACCGTGGCACTGCTACGGTCTCAGGTTCGAATCCTGCCTCGAGCATGGATGTGTGTGATGTCCTTAGGTTAGTTAGGTTTAAGTAGTTCTAAGTTCTAGGGGACTGATGACCTAAGATGTTAAGTCCCATAGTGCTCAGAGCCATTTGAACCAAGGCAGCATGCAGTTTCTCCGAAAGGTCCTGAGTGTGATACTTTCAAGATTTTTTTTTAATCATATGTTGTGTTTAGTGGCATTCATTGATACACAACAAGAAAAAGGATTCAGAACAGAACGCTGGGGTACTCTTTACTTGACGTGAACTTCGACATGTACAAACCTCATCCACGTATGTTGACACTGGAGATGTATCTTCGCTTCCAACTTTCCAGATGTGAACCATTTTTCAGTATTTTCCCTAATAGCATAAATTTCCGTCTTATGCAGAAGTATTATCAAAGAAAATACGTGATGTCCTCAAGGTATCGTGTTGCTCGGATAGTGTCCAACACACTAAAGAATAAATTGTATTTCTTTGGATGCTGTCTTCCCGAATCAAAACTAGGAGTATGACAGTAAATGATATGGAATGAGATAAACCACTACTCTCCTACACATTGCTTTTTCAAGAACTTTGGAAGCACTGGTAGCCTGAAAATTGGCTGATAATTCTCTAAATTCTCTCTCTCACCTTTTCTGCAAAGCGGCTTCACTAACGAGTATTTCAGTATGTCGGGAAACTGGCATACTGCGCAAGTGACGACTGGTACGGAACTAATGTATGGTGCACTGATCTTAATTATCTTAACTGAAATTTCATAGCACCTACGGGAATCTTTATTTTGTAGTGAGGTAATATTTGATTCCTTGTTTCCTTAAGCTCATGTGATATATCTGTCATGAAACACCAGCTTTGAAGAGTTCCGCACATTTTCCTAGACCAATATAATTTTTATTTGAATTGACGACTACTGACAAGAAACGATTATCAAATATTTCTGGTGCATCACAAACAGTTTTATTTTCATGCAGGTGACCACCCACATTTAGTCTTAATACCTCTTTCACAATCTGTCATGTGTGTTTTATTCTGCAGACGTTTATTTTCTTGATGTAATGCACTGTGATAGCTTTTCCGATGACATTCCTCAGCACGTTGCGGAATATTCTGCAGTGTGACTATGGCTGTACTTCATAATATGATACTGCTCCACTTTTCTTCTGCGTGGTGTTCTAATTCCATTTGTTATCCACATTTGTCGATTAGTACTGCACATTGATTGCAGTTTTTGTAAAGCAAAAGAGCTATCCAAGAACGTGATAAACGTATGAAGTAACGTATTACCGTCACATTTTTTTTGTTTCTCGTCGTTTCTTCGTTGCTTCAAAATTCATAAAGGTGCATTCCGTCTTTACAACTAAATGAAAGACAGTCTGCTTTTGCCCTAAGACTTTCGCCTCTTCTATTTCTGAACCACATTCAGTGACCTGTAATACCTGTTTGCTTTATGTATATACAGGGTGTTTCAAAAATGACCGGTATATTTGAAACGGCAATAAAAACTAAACGAGCAGCGATAGAAATACACCGTTTGTTGCAATATGCTTGGGACAACAGTACATTTTCAGGAAGACAAACTTTCGAAATTACAGTAGTTACAATTTTCAACAACAGATGGCGCTGCGGTCTGGGAAACTCTATAGTACGATATTTTCCACATATCCACCATGCGTAGCAATAATATGGCGTAGTCTCTGAATGAAATTACCCGAAACCTTTGACAACGTGTCTGGCGGAATGGCTTCACATGCAGATGAGATGTACTGTTTCAGCTGTTCAATTGTTTCTGGATTCTGGCGGTAAACCTGGTCTTTCAAGTGTCCCCACAGAAAGAAGTCACAGGGGTTCATGTCTGGCGAATAGGGAGGCCAATCCACGCCGCCTCCTGTATGTTTCGGATAGCCCAAAGCAATCACACGATCATCGAAATATTCATTCAAGAAATTAAAGACGTCGGACGTGCGATGTGGCCGGGCACCATCTTGCATAAACCACGAGGTGTTCGCAGTGTCGTCTAAGGCAGTTTGTACCGCCACAAATTCACGAAGAATGTCCAGATAGCGTGATGCAGTAATCGTTTCGGATCTGAAAAATGGGCCAATGATTCCTTTGGAAGAAATGGCGGCCCAGACCAGTACTTTTTGAGGATGCAGGGACGATGGGACTGCAACATGGGGCTTTTCGGTTCCCCATATGCGCCAGTTCTCTCTATTGACGAAGCCGTCCAGGTAAAAATAAGCTTCGTCAGTAAACCAAATGCTGCCCACATGCATATCGCCGTCATCAATCCTGTGCACTATATCGTTAGCGAATGCCTCTCGTTCAGCAATGGTAGCGGCGCTGAGGGGTTGCCGCGTTTGAATTTTGTATGGATAGAGGTGTAAACTCTGGCGCATGAGACGATACGTGGACGTTGGCGTCATTTGGACAGCAGCTGCAACACGGCGAACGGAAACCCGAGGCCGCTGTTGGATCACCTGCTGCACTAACTGCGCGTTGCCCTCTGTGGATGCCGTACGCGGTCGCCCTACCTTTCCAGCACGTTCATCCGTCACGTTCCCAATCCGTTGAAATTTTTCAAACAGATCCTTTATTGTATCGCTTTTCGGTCCTTTGGTTACATTAAACCTCCGTTCAAAACTTCGTCTTGTTGCAACAACACTGTGTTCTAGGCGGTGGAATTCCAACACCAGAAAAATCCTCTGTTCTAAGGAATAAACCATGTTGTCTACAGCACACTTGCACGTTGTGAACAGCACACGCTTACAGCAGAAAGACGACGTACAGAATGGCCCACCCACAGACTGCGTTGTCTTCTATATCTTTCACATCACTTGCAGCGCCATCTGTTGTTGAAAATTGTAACTACTGTAATTTCGAAAGTTTGTCCGCCTGAAAATGTACTGTTGTCCCAAGCATATTGCAACAAACGGTGTATTTCTATCGCTGCTCGTTTCGTTTTTATTGCCGTTTCAAATATACCGGTCATTTTTGAAACACCCTGTAGCTAAGAAATGAATTATATAGCATTTACAAGTGTGTTAGTATACTACGTGTTCTCTTGGTAATCTCTTGTTTTTCAGGCTAGAAACAAATTTAGTAGCACATGAACGGCATATTTACAGTGTGTAGTGTTTCCAGCTGTCGACGTGTGTCTATATGCTTCTACTTTTGTTTGTGTTGTGCTGTGTATACGTCGTTTTATATTTGTTCATTTATTGTGTGTGTGTGTGTGTGTGTGTGTGTGTGTGTGTGTGTGAGAGAGAGAGAGAGAGAGAGAGAGAGAGAGACAGACAGACAGACGGAGAGAGATCAATTTATTATTTAGTGTGGTTATGCTTTACATCTCTGTTTGTTACTGTTTCAGTGGCTAACATGATCAGTGACTTATTGCTTATATTGATTTATTCATTAGTTACCTTCGTTTTCATTCCAAAGGCTCTTTGTATATGGAAATTTTACGGTAGTGTGAAGAGCTTGGTCACCCTAATAATTCTCATGTTCTGTTCCTCGTTCTATGGTTCATGCCTATGTCTTCTCAGGTGTTTCACATAGGTGAGCCGTGTGTGGTTCGTGTTCCCGCCATCATGTATTTTACACCCTGTTTTTAACGTAGTTCCATCTCACTACGTTAATTTAAATTACTACTGTCACTGAGTTGCTGCTTTGCCTGACCTTGAGCGGCGTCACCAGCGCGTATCGATATATCTCATCTCGTAGTATCTTTGCTCGACTGCTATTACTTCCCGGTAGTTGTCTGTCGTAGTTCAGTTCGGGGTCGCGAGTTCGGGTCGCCAGTCAGCTGGAACGCGTCTAGAGCGTAATCCTGACCTGCCAGTCGGGGAGTTGCAATGCGGCACTAGTGCATTTGGATTGGAGCAGCAGCGAGGTCTGCGTCGACATAGCTCGCCCGACCATTGCCGCCACGCGTCACTTGAGCCGGGCCACGGTCTTGGTGGATCGTCCGTCGGTCGTCCTACCGGACGACGCGTTTTGGCTCGCCGATCGTTCATGCGTCGGTTGTATGTGCCCGCATCGACTCCCGATTTGTCTCCGTGCGTGCTTAGTTACTGTTGAGTATCTTTCAGGTCTTCGTGCAGTGTTTGTCAGGTCGTGTGTGTAGGTGGCGTTGTGTCCACTGACGACTATTTTTAGATGTTGTCGGCATTCTGAGGTGGTCCGTCGGTTTCTGCGGACCAGGGAAGTTATCTCCTCGAGATGCAATCGGCTTGGTCCGTTGCCGGTCTCTGCACAGTGTCGGAGCGTGTGTGGAGTTGTCCGATAGCTACGAGCTTCGTGGCTCACCGACCCAGGACGTTAAAGTTGAGTAGTGGTTTCAACTACCCATTCATGTTGTGGTGGTTCGTTCCGTGGTTCGCTGTTGGGGAGGTTTTCCGGTGAGCAACACCGAGTGTTTCTATTAATGAAATTTAGCCGCCATGTCATGCAATTAACTATATTGGTTGAATACAATTTGAGTGCACCAGCGGAATTTTCTGCCTTGTGGCCGTTAGTGTTCCGGTTACCTGCCCTGGCAACTAAGGTAATTTCAGGCATCTTCCTTTCCTCACCTGTTGTCGCTGTCCAGCTTGGTGTTTAATTTTGACAGCTAATACATTCATCATTGTTGATTATCACGTTAGTAACCTTTTGTGTTTGAGTTCTCGTGTACTCCGTCGTGGCAAGCAAGCGGTTGGTCGGTCGGTCCGTGACTGTCCCTTGGTTGGGTTCGCACGAATTAAGTGTAGTTTGACTCACCACCAGTCTCGACTAAGTGAACGAGGGCAGACCGATCCACTGGAGGCTCCTGAGTGCCGTTTTCTTAATTGCCCTTTTGCCAGTGTTAATGTTGTTGTAATTTAACTGCATTTTATACTTTTAATTTGGCAAGGTTAGTTGTGGGCCTTCAGCCCAGGAAACACGTTCTAAAAGTTTCCTTCAACTCCAAACATTATCGCCTTCTGCTCTTGAAAGGTTATTGTAATTTCCTCTGAAAGATTTTACAAGTTATTGTGGGCATTTTGCCGTTGGTTTTTCCAAAAGGAAATCTTTAAACTTAATGTATTGTTTTACCGACTGCCACAGTATGTATTTCCTTAATTTGCAGAATTTAACTATGCGGCCTTCAGCCATCTTATTGCGTTTGTTTATCTCTTTCTGTGCACCTTGCGGGCAATCACCCCTGTTAGAATCTTAAAACATTGTGGCCTTCTGCCTTCAGTAATCATCATGGTATATTTGGAGTTTTGATGATTTAATCGGACGGCCTTCAGCCGCTACGCATGCTGATCTCATATATGTATACGATTTATCTTATTCGTAAATGTAACTATGCCTCATGTCGTTTCAAAATTGAACTTCTTCTAAAGCATCTCTTTCGAGGCCTTCAGCCACGAAGCAAATACTTTCAAAAGTGTATTTGTGAACTAAATGATGATAAATTAAAACTGTGAAATGAATCCGACCGCAGCTGCCTTGGCCCTTTCCTCAACCCTAATTACCTGTTAACCGTGCGGTTGATTCAGCGGGCGTATCAAAAGGTATTTTTATGCTTCCAGCTACTTATATGTTCTTTAAACCTAGTTTTTAAATTCCTGCCTTTTGTTCTCAGACACACTGATTCACATTCTTGACACTCGAACTGGTATGTTCCTGCTCCTTGATATTTATAGGGTTTGTCTGTTGATGTGGCTGGAATGTGTTTCTTGTTCTGTGAGCAATATGCTACTGCATGTGTTGATTTGTGATTGTGTGTTGAAATGTGCCATTCCTTTGTGTTAGTCATGTCAGAAGTGTTACTGCTTTGGTTTTCTGTGTATACTGTAGAGTCTGCATTCTGTGTTGTTTGTGTTCTCTGCTTGTTTCCATTTTTCCCTAGTTGTGTTTCGATTTTGTGGTTCAGTCTTTGAACTATACGGGATGTGTAATCATTGATTTTGTCTACTAGTTGTACTGTTCGTAACTCATTTTGCTAGTTTTCTGTGTTGGGTAGGGTGTTACTTAGTCTGTGTAGCGTCTGTCACAGGGCTGCTAATTTTTTTTTTTTTTTTTTATTTTGGAGGTGGTTGGACTTGGGAAGTGTATTTGTGTCCGCTGCTGTTAGCTTTCTGAAGATGTCAGTGAATAATATATTACATCCATCATTCAAGTTGTTCTTTGTTGTGGACTTCTTGTCAAGTTTCCCCTTCGAGATGGGCCTTCATGCGACTAATAAGTCAAAATTTCATACCGTAAACACACTCACTGTACTTGCTACGAGCTGTACCTTCCCTTGGAAATGAAAGACCATCAGGATGATGCGAGTTGCTTCGTTAAACGTGACAGATCGGGTCGTTCTGCTGTCTCTCTACAAGGCTTGGAATCACTGACTCCTAATGTCATCTAGCAAATGTGGCCTCTTACAGCAGAAGGCATTCAGTCTTCAGGACCGTAGTAAGCAACCTGCTAGCATTAAATAATGAATCAAACTGTCACGCAGACCTGGTATTTAGCAAAGTTCATGGTTCTGTCTGTTTGTGGACTTCCACATTTTGAATTTCCCATCCCTATATCCCAACTGAGCTGTAATCTTCCACAATTTTCTCTTTCACATGGAATGGAGCGAAATTAGCGGGGTAGCGGGGTGTGGTTGGGGGGGGGGGGGGTCTGTAATTTGGGGAATATCATAAATTTTGAACAGTACTATAGACTGTCTCATGAAAAGTATTCGGATACACCGATGTTGTAAGGAATGGACCACTATATACCATGAGAGGTGGACCCGTCAGTACAAAAGGAAAGGAGGAGGTGATTATTTTGTTGCCAGCAGAGAAGTAGTAACAGAAGAGTTGGTTCAGGGATTTCGATAGTAGAGCGGTGACTGAATGTCACCTGAGTAACAAATCCGTCAGCGACCTTCGAAAGTTGCCCAAGCCGACTGTTACTGATGTGATTGTGAAGTGGAAACGCGAAGGACCAACCAAAGCAAGTACAAGACCAGGCAGTCTTCATGTACTCATCAACAATAACCGTCGAGCATAGTCGAGGGTGGATGTAAATACAACACGAAACCAGCAGAGGGAATCACTCATGAGTTCCAGGGTGCTACCAGAAGTCGAGCGAGCACAGTGACTGTGAGTAATGGGTTGAAATGAAGAGTTACAACAGCTGAGCAACTCCTCATATGTCATGTATTTAAGTAGTCATTGCTAAACAACGCTTGAGCCGGTGTAAACAGCAACGACCCTGAACAGTGAACTTTACCCGGCATCATATGTAGTGTGAACAGTGAAGTATGGAGGAGGTTGTGTTTTTGGGGTTGTATGGTGGCTTTTCTCAAGGTTAGCTGTGGTCCCCTTATTGCGCCTCAGAAAATGCTATGTGCGGAAGGATATGAACAGACGTTACAGCATTGTGATCTTTCAGAAGAGCAATAGTTCGGACGTTATTATTGTATCCTGTTCGAACCCAGAATCTGTGAGGCAGTGATTTTTGGATGATAACATTCTCGAAATGGACTTGTCTGCCCAGAGTATCTACCTGAAAACAACGGAACAACTTTTGGATGATTTAGGTAGTCGACTTTGCTCAAGACCCCAGAGTCCAACACCCGACACCACTAACGAAGAAGAAAACCATAGAGAAGATCAGCGTAGATTATAAAGCATGTTTTGGGAAACCTATAGAAACAGCACGCCTGTTTACTCCAGCGTAAAGGAAAACTTAGGTAAATAATTGTGAGACCGGAAAAGAAACATATCTTCTGGACTGGATGGGAAGCCTGCCGAAGTAATGCAAATCTTAAGTCACCAAATAGGGATCTACCTGTGTGAAATGTACAACGATTGTCATTTGCAAGGAACGGTCCCTGCACTGTGGAAGCTGTTATCAGTAAAGAAGAAGACAAGGAAGCGATGATACCAAAATCCTACAGACTCTGTCTTCTGAACGTTCTTGGTAAAACATTTGAAAAATTATTGTGCAGAAGACTAAGTTCACAAACTACTACAAGGGATAAGTCCTCGCGAGCATTGGTTCAGAAGAGGCAACGGAAGACATAAATTAAAAGTCGATCTACATAGCGAAAGATACTGATTTTGCGTGTGTTCCGCCGATGATGATCGATGCCACTGGTGCTTTCGATACTCTATGGACACCATCTTCCTTTGGCCTCCTTAGGGAGTTGGTGAGTTCACAGGCGGTGTACAGCTGCCTCATAATCTATACCCGCCGTAGACATAAAACTTTAATATGACCAGGAAACAAAATAACGAAGACCATGACAAAAGTATGTCCGCAGGGATCAGTGTGTGGTCCAGAGTTTTGGTATACAGGATTCTAACCAGTACTACAGACGCCACAAGACTGCGGTAACGCAAGCGCACAGGTAGCATTAGCAGATGGGATGCTGTTCGTTGTAAGCGATGACTCCAGAACTATAGAAGAAAAATATAACGCACCGGTTCATGAGTTTGGGGGATGGTGTAGAAGTGTGAGATTGTCACTAGAACCTCATAGAACCGCGTATCTCTTGCCGCAAGGGAACCTAGCAGGAAATCCAAATATAAAATTAAGTAATATAACTTTTACGAGAAACACAGTAAAGATGTGCGGTAACGAGGTTTCTAGGGATACTCGTGTACGAAATCCGTAACTTTGCATACCATCTAGAGGAGGCAGGCAGATGAACAAAATTTTAACCATCGAAAATTGGAGATTTCGAATTTCCTTGAAAACAATCAGAGCATACCACTCATCTTTATTAGCATTAGTCGTTGGAAATGGCGTGAGGGTTTGGGCTCATTGATTGCATCTCATGAAGCCACTTTCGTTTGTCTCAGGAGTTCAACCAGGGGTGCTACAAAGATTAATGGGCGCCTCCTGCACTACCCTGAAAGATGATCTAACTCTATGTCCATTGGATATGAAAATAAGGAAAAGGGGATTACTTTGTTGGCTGAAGAAAGACTGAAATTGAAGTACGAAGGATAGTTAGAACTCAGAGTTTGTTGATGTTGTGAGTCAGGAGATACGTGATCGGTTGCAAATTTTTTATTTATATTAGACATGAAGTCAAGACCACACACGAAATCTTCTTTATTTGAACTAATTTCTAGCTAAGAATATAGCCATCTTCAGAGTATAAAACAGACTTGATTAGTGTTGGTTCCATTACGGCTTCACACATAGTTAAAATCTTCCTTAAAATGACAACAGCCATACATGACGTAATTAAAAACAGCTTTTCATCGTTCTTGGCCAGTGTAACTGAACGATAATCATAAAACAAAGGCGCTATACCGTTGCAGCTTAGTAATTGCCACAGTCAGCATTTACATCATTTTTAGCAAGTAACTGTTACCCGAAAAAAAAAGTTAATACAAGATGGCGTATTGCAACAATAGCAAGATGAACGGTACTGTTCAGGCACCGGAAGAAAGACATACGAATTTCACCCTAACATCAAGACGACTCTAAAAATGGAATTTCAGCAGCCGTCGAATGGACTGATTCATCTCCTGACTGGTCATGGCCCGTCTGCTAGGTACTGGACAAAATCGAAAGGCAGACTATTGATACCTGCTCGTGCCGCAGTCTGGGCGTTCCAGAGCACACACCATGGGACTGCCAGCTTTGCGAAGGTGCAGCGGGTAACGGTCGTCAGGCATTAAGGACAAGGTTCCCCAAAGCAGCGCTGAGGAACGAGTTGAACTGGCGCATCTTTGACGATACTGCAGCCGCGGTATCCACGAAGGCCAAGGAAGACTTCACAAGGCACTCAGCCGCACGACAGCATGCCGCCATCCCGGCTAGAGGAGGCACTCTGCAGGTGGAGACAAGACAGTTGAAGTCGGCGACCTCTTAATGAAATGGATTTTGAAAAATATACATTGCGTTGGTACAAGTGAAACGTGTAGTTGCTTGCAAAGCGGAAACGCTGCTGACGTTCTGCGCCAAGCCTAAGTCATCCAGCAGATAATGACTGTTGACCGACGCACTGTGAGGGTGGATCCGACAGCGGAAACAAATATGAATAGTTTATATGCACCCTGATAAATGACCATGAACAGAACAATATCTGTGGCACTGAGGTGGTATTAATAGCTGGGTTACAGGTTAAAGTTTTTTTTTTTTTTAATTGGAGTTTCGTAGTGGCAGATAATAATTGTAGCAGTTGTATTTTGTAGAATTCTCATTTTTTAAAATATTTATATGTACCAGAAACAAACAAGGTGGCAGTGATAAAATATAGGGAGCGCAAGTATATTTACAGTTGGTACAGAAACCAGATGGAAGTTATAAGAGTCGTGAGGCATGAAAGGGAAGCAGTGGTTGAGAAGGGAGTAAGACAGGGTTGGAGCCTATCCCCGATGTTATTCAATCAGTATATTGAGAAAGCAGTAAAGGAAACAAAAGGAAAAATTGGAGTAGGAATTAAAATCAATGGAGAAGAAATAAAAATTTTGACGTTTGCATGACATCATAATTCTGTCAGAGACAGCAAAGGACTAGGAAGAACAAATGGTTCAAATGGCTCTGAGCACTATGGGACTTAACATCTGAGGTCATCAGTCCCCTAGAACTTAGAACTACTTAAACCTAACTAACATAAGGACATCACACACATCCATGCCCGAGGCTGGATTCCAACCTGCGACCGTCACTGTCGTGCGGTTACAGACTATAGTGCCTAGAACCGCTCGGCCACTCCGGCCGGCGCTTCTAAGATCAGTTGAACGGAATAGACAGTGTCTTGAAAGGTGGATATAAGATGAAAATCAACAAAGAAGGATCATGGGATGTAGTCGAATTAAATCAGATGATACTGAAGGAATTAGATTAGGAAATGCGACACTTATAGTAGCTGAGTTTTGCTATTTGTGGAGTAAAATAACTGATGACGGCCTAAGTAGACAGGATATAAAATCTAGACTGGCTATGGCAAGGAAAACGTTTCTGAAGAAGAAAAATTTGATAACATCGTGAATAGATTTAGGTTTCAGGAAGTCGTTTCTGAAACTATTCGTATGGAGTTTAGCCATGTATGGAAGTGAAATATCGACGATAAATAGTTTAGACAAGAAGGGAATAGAAGCTTTCGAAATGTGGTGCTACAGATAATGCTGAGGAGTAGATGATTAGATCGCATAACTAACTAGAAGGTACTGAACAGAATTGGGGAGAAGAGAAATTCAAACCAACGTAGATTCATCCTGGAACTGTGCGCTATCCAGACAAGCAGTCAGCTAAACACACACACACTCACATAGACGCCAGGTCGGCCAGTCTGTGCAAACTGCGGACCCCCCCCCCCCTCGATCCTGACCGCGTCCTCCCCCCCCCATCCCCCTCCCCCACACACTCCTGCATCGCCATTCACCACCATAATGCGAACAAAACAAAGCTAGGGACAGACAAACAATACTGAGTGATCAGCGCTACGCGGTATGAAAAGTCTCGTTAAACTGTATGCAGACTTTGTCAGCTCACCACCCACCTTTCAGCGTCGCGATGAACTAATTTCACGTCGTGCTCTGCAAAAATTAGCAACGCGTGTAATAAATTGACAGTATTAAACCTAATTGTGGCAAACTGAACAAACAATTATTACTGATTCTGTTCGTTTTGGAACCTCTGCCACTGTGCATCTTCTAAATGACATTATGATTGCATAACTGGCTGAATTTCTCACCATTGTTTGCTTTATGGCAGTCTCAGAAGCTAGTTCCATTGTCACCCGTGCTTATGCGGATTACACAGCTTGAAAAATTAAGAAGATTTTTATATATCGATTTTGAGAAAGTATGATTATTCCGAGGAATAATCAAATAGCTAAAGAGTTGTGATAGCGACATAACAATACGTTTAGGCATTGATCCACACTCCTAAAAAGATACAGTAAATTTAACTACTTTGCCGTATTACTCTTAGACATACATACAGCACAACAACTACGTTTAACATCATCCATTTAATAGTATTGGCCAATGTGTGAGTGTTGTCTTACGTAGCTATCACAACTGCTCGTTGGAAAAGCGTTTTGGTTATATGATAGCCCCTGTGAGTATTCTCATAACCTGTATATGTATGGCTTAAAAAAATTGTCGCTGTGCAATTTTTACAAACCTATGTGTTGATGGAACTTAGTTCTAGATTCTGAATATGGTCTAATAGTCGAGACAATGTTGACTGGAATACTCTCTCTCAAATTGGAAGGTGGCAGGGGTCAAATACAGGCACCAGGTGGCAGTTAAAAGAGTCGAGGGGCATAAAAGGGAAGCAATGGTTGGGAAGGGAGTGGGACAGGGTTGTAGCCTATCACCGCTGTAATTCAATCTGTATATTAAGCAAGCAGTAAAGGAAACAAAAGAAAAATGTTGAGTTGGAATTAAGATCCATGGAGAAGAAATAAAAACTTTGAGGTTTGCCGATGACATTGTAATTCTGTCAGCAAAGAACCTGGAAGAGCAATTGAAAGGAATGGACAGTGCATTCAAAGGAGGACATAAGATGAACATCAACAAAAGCAAAAAGAGGATAATGGAATGTAGTCGAATTAAATCGGGCGATGCTGAAGGAATTAGATTAGGAAATGAGACACTTAAAGTAGTAAAGGAGTTTAACTATTTGGGGAGCAAAATAACTCATGATGGCCGAATTAGACAGGATATAAAATGTAGACTGGCAATTGCAAGGAAAGCGTTCCTGAAGAAGAGAAATTTGTTAACATCGAGCATAGATTTAAGTGTCAGGAAGTCTTTTCTGAAAGTGTTTGTATGGAATGTAGCCATGTATAGAAGTGTAACATGGACGATAAATAGTTTAGACAAGAAGTGAATAGAAGCTTTCGAAATGTGGTGCTACAGAAGAATACTGAAGATTAGGTGGTTATATCACATAATTAATGAGGAGGTACTGAACAGATTTGGGAAGAAGAGGAATTTGTGGCACAACCTGACTAAAAGAAGGGATCGGTTGGTGGGACACATTCTGAGGCATCAAGGATCACAAATTTAGTACTGGAGGGAATCTGGAGGGTAAAAATCGTAGAGAGAGACCACGGCATGAATACAGTAAGCAGATTCAGAAGGATGTATGTAGCAATAGTTACTCGGAGATGAAGAACCTTGCACGGGATAGAGATGCATGCAGAGCTGCATCAAACCAATCTCTGGACTGAAGACAACAACAAAAACATATATACAGGATTATTCTAAATGATGGACACATTTTGAAAAATTCGTATGTATTCAAGTACGAATCCAAAATGAACAAAATTTAAACCAATGGAAACAGGAACTTCCAAATTTTTTGCGGGCAGGTGGTGATGATTTCAGAGATGACCGGTAGAGTTCGCGCGGCAATAGGACCGCCATTCCGTTTCACTGTCAGTTGTGAATGAGATGAGGACTGTGGAGCACAAGGTTTTCTGCGTTCTTGAGTTCGCGAAAAGTGAGCCGCGGGCATTTCGTACCAAATTCGGTATTCAGCCACCAGCTCACAACAGCATTTGCCGTTGGTTTAGGCAAGAGACTGGGAGTGTGCTCAAAGGAAAAAGCATAGGCCGACCACGTGTGTTACAGGTTAATGTCCGACGAATTGGAGAAAGTTTTGTGCGCAGTCCCAGGAAGTCTATAAACAGAGCCAGTCGAGATCTTGGAAAATCCCAACCAACCGTATGGAAAGTTGTGAGACGGCGTTTGGTGTAGAAGCCTACCGATTAGAAAGTAGTGCAGGCTCTCAACACCAATGACAAGGAGAAGAGTCCCGAATTTTGTGGTTATGTGCTAACACAGATGAAGCGACGATCCACCTTAGTGGATTTATTTATTTATTTTATTTAGCTTATGGCTATACATGCAACATTAATACATCAAGTGTTAGACATTAAAATCGTATAACAATCATGAATATAATTTATGTTTATATTGGTCAGTTAAAAGGTTATATCGAGGTTAGAGATCCATTCTAGCGCCGATGGGGATGCCTCCAGGAAGTCGGACCAGTTCCCTGCATATGCTCGCAAGGAGCATTCACCATGGATGTGTTGGATCGTCTGTCTAGGGGCACCGCAGTCGCATTCTGGTGACATCGCTCTTCCCCATTTGTGTAGTGAATCCGCACACCTGCCATGTCCAGTACGTATTTGATTTAATGCGGACCGTGTTTTCCGTGTTAGTTCCATTCCAGAGATGTTGCAGTTATAGCTCTCAAACCAGGTCTGTAGTTGGTCATTTGTCTTTTGGTTCCAATCTAGTCCCCATTGTTTCATGTGGTCATAGTTATTATTTTGAAGCTGCTCAACTGTGCGTATGGGTGGCTTTCTTGATTTCAATCGAGTGTGTCGCAGTTGTGAGAATTCTTCTTTAATTGGTAGTTCTGGTTTTGTCTCAATCTTTCTGAATTCGTGCAGTAGGGCCGCTTTTCTACGCAGGTCCGGGGGCAGGATATTACGTAGCACCGGTAACCAGTACGGGGGCGTTGATTTAACAGTTCCAGAAATCAACCTCATTGTGTTATTTAATTGCCTGTCAATAAGTTTGGTGTGACAGCTATTAATCCAGACTGGAGCGCAGTACTCAGCCACAGAGAACACTAAGGCGATAGATGAGGTGCGTAATGTTTTTGCGTTAGCTCCCCAAGTAGTACCGCTAAGTTTTTGAATGATGTTATTCCGTGTTCCAATTTTTGCAGTGGTGTTCTCCAGATGTTTTCGGTAAGAAAGAGTGCGATCCAATGTTATAACTAAGTACTTTGGAAACTTATTACGTTTGAGGTTGGTGTTTCCGAGTTTTATGTTAATAATTTCGTTTGCCATTTTGTTATTAAGATGGAATGTAGATACTTCAGTTTTGTTAGGGTTTGGCTTGAGTCTCCATTTCTTGAAATAATTGTATAGTATTTCAACGTCATTATTAAGGACTTCCTCTGTATTGAAGAGATACTTGTCTCTGGTAGCCAGTGCTATGTCATCCGCATAGCAAAATTTTCTCGACTTTGTGTTTGGAAGATCTGCTACATAGAGGTTAAACAGAAGAGGGGCAGATACGGAGCCTTGCGGAAGCCCGTTGTTAATAAGTTTTGTTTTACTTGTCTTTCCGTTTAGGGTGACCTGGAAGGTTCTGTTACTCAGCATATTGTGTATTAAGGATGTTAGAATCTGGCAAGGAATCACTCTTAAGAGTTTGTAAATTATTCCATCTCTCCAAACAGTATCATATGCAGATGTTAAGTCTAGAAAAACAGCACTTGTTTTCAATTTCTGTTGAAAGCCAGCCTCTATGTAGGATGTTAATGCCAGAACTTGGTCACAGCAACTACGGCCAGGTCTGAAGTCTGCCTGTTCTATAGGTAAGGTCTCCATAACAATGCCGCTAATTCGGTTATGGACAAGTCGTTCGAGAAGTTTGTATGTACAGCTAAGAAGTGCTATTGGTCTGTAGCTTAGCGGTTGGTCTGCTGGTTTCCCTGGTTTCAGCAAAGCTATTATTCTTGCCTTTTTGAATTCTCTAGGGAGATGGTTTGTAGTCAAAATGTTCGAAAAGAAATTTGTCAGCCATTTGACTACGTTCTTTCCAGCGTAGGTTAGAAATTCTGGATGTATGTTGTCAAAACCTGGGGCTTTGCCCGGTTTCATATCCTTGAGGGCAGTAATGACATCATCCTCAGTGAATGGTCTGGAAAGCTCTGATATATTTTGAGTATTCTTTTTTAGTGTTCTGAGTTCGCGCTTAATCATCCTGGTACGTGGTTTGTCTCTCGGAGCTCTTGACATTTCGACAATGTTATTTGCAATTTTCTCTGGTGTTATGGTTGGATTTTTCTGGGCTGGTCTTGTCGTACCTCCGAGTTTACGTAACAAACTCCATGCCTTCCTACTTGATTGAGTGAAATTCATTCTTTCAGTTGCTTCAGTCCATCGTTGTCTTCTTGCGGAATCTAGATTGTGGAGGAGGTCATCAGCTATTTCTTGGTCACCACTACTAGTAAAATCCTCATATAGCTGATGGCATTTTGCATCCCATCCTGGGATGTATTCTTTTCGAAACCCCCTAGGGATGTGTTTTTTAGCTGTGGTAATTATAGCTTCCCTGAAACGATCGTAGCATTTAGGTAGTGACGGTATAAACCGGATGCATTTATCAAGGTCCGCTGAATACTTCTCCCAGTCAGCTTTTTGGAAATTCCATCTAGGTCGAGGGAAGGACCGTATCAGGGGTATAGTGACACCGATGTCTAAAATAACAGGCCTCTGCTGGCTGTGTGGGAAATCTGTGGCAACCCTTCTATGTATAGGCACTGGTTTTCCCTCGTTATCGGTAGTTACAAAGCAGAGGTCCGGATTGTAGTCCCTGCGCCAGGCGGCCGAGTGGAATGTGCCCATCTCCTTGGCATCGAATATAAGATGTAGATTGTTCTCGTCGGTCCATTCCACCAGCGCTTCTCCGTGTTCATTATTTTGGGTGTATCGCCACATTTCATGATGGCTATTAAAATCACCGGCATATATCGTTGAGTGTTCATGTGCGGATAGTACAATACTTGGCCAGATTTGGTTTGGTGGTTTGTAGACATTTATAAGTCTTATGTTGTCTACTTTTATATCAACAACATGGATGTTGTTTTCTGTGCTTGTGGACAGCAGGTGTACATGTTCAATATCGGATCGGGCATATGTGGCGGTGCCATAGGCGTGATGATATGTTGCGCCTATTTGTTGGAAGCCTTGAATACGTCCTCTTCTTTGTAAGTCTTCCTGCGAGTCGGTATGTGTTTCCTGAAGGAGTACCATATCGATGCTATGGTCCAATAGAAACTTTGAAAGATATTCAGATTTGGATCGACTAATTCCCTCAATATTTAGCTGGCAGATCCGGACTGATGGTCCCAATCTTCTAGTCGGATGGTTCCCAAAGGAATCGTTCGTTTGGTCTCTTCGTTGCATTTTTGAATTACCAGGAGATCCCAAAGGATAGTCTGGTAGCCAAGTTTGTAGACTATTTAGCCGCGATATAATCACGTTGCCCGCGGTGCACCACGTGGAGGCTAGTCCACTACGCACCTTAGTGGACACTCCAATAGACACAATGTTCACATATGGGGTTTGGAAACTTCACATTCACCATCAGAACACGAAAGAGACTCATCGAAGATCGACGTGTTGTGTGCCGTATCCTGTACAAAGGTTTACTGACCATCTTCTTTGCGGAATTAGCTGTAACGGGAATCACGTACCTGGACTTGTTTGAACAGTGGTTGTTCCCTCAAGATATGGAAGATTCCCCGAACTTCATTTGCCAACAGGATGGAGCTCCGCCTCATTAGCACCTTGATGTACGAAGCTTTTCCTCAATGCTGGATCGGTGGCAGGGGACTCGAGGACCTGGCTTTGCACTTCTGGCCACCGAGATCTCCTGATCTCACACTCCGCGACTATTTCTTACGGGGTTACGTGAAGGAAGCTGTTTACGTCTCGCCTCTACCAACCACTCTGAACGATCTGCGGAACCGGATCACTGCTGCCGTGCTCACAGCAACACCAGATACGCTTTCACGTGTGTGGGACGAGTTTGGCTACCGCGTCGATTTCCTTTGCAGGCAACGGTGCCCACATTGAACAGTTATAACATTTATCACATTTATAATTATCAAATAATTATCAAAAACTAATTAATTACAAATAATTAAATTTATGTCAACCATTATGAAAAAAACTTTGAAACTTCCTGTTTTCATTGGAATAAAGCTTGTTCATTTTGGATTTGTACTTGAATAAATACGAAGTTTTGAAAATGGGTCCATCATTTAGAATAGCCCTGTATATTACTGTTTACAAAAATGTGGCCAATGTTAAGCACTCCGTCTTCAGGCCGCAAGTGGCCCATCGGCACTATCCGACCACCGTGTCGTCACCAGTTGAGGATGCGGGTCGGAGGAAAATTTCGAAATTTGCGGTAGGATCTTATGGGACCAAACTGCGGAGGTCATCGGTCCCTAAGCTTACACACTGCTTAACGTAACTTAAATTAACTTATGCTAAGGACAACGCATACAGCCATGCCCGAGGGAGGACTCGAATTTCCCGAATTTCCGACGGGGGTAGCCGCGAGAACGGTGACAATACGCCTGAGACCGCGCGGCTACCCCGCGCGTCGCGGACAGGGGGAGGGGGGGGGGGCGTGTGGTCAGCACACCGCTCTCCCGGTCGTTATGATGCTTTCCTTTGACTAGACCCGCCACTATTCGGTCGAGTAGCTCCTCAATTGGCATCACGAGGCTGAGTGCACCCCGAAAAATGGCAACAGCGCATGGTTGCGTGGATGGTCACCCATCCGAGTGCCGGCCACGCCCGATAGCGCCTAACTTCGGTGGTCTGACGGGAACAAGGTGTATCCACTGCGGCATGGCTGTTTCATGGCCAATGTTCGCTTTCCAAATAATAGGTTGTAATGCGAATAACAAATAAATAAAACGAAACTTCCTGGCAGATTAAAGCTGTGTGCCCGACCTGCTCTACCATCTGAGCTACCGAAGCACGACTCATGCCCGGTCCTCACAGCTTTACTTCTGCCAGTATCTAGTCTCATTCTGGAAACTAATAAATAAATAACAATGCTGCTTTCAGCTCTTAAGAATGGGCTTCAATTTATTGAAATTGTCCCCAGCACAGCTGGAGCCGTCATAAAGATGAAGAATGTGAACTCTCTAATTATTGTCCACTAACAGGTGTCCAGATACTTTTGATCAGTAGTATATTAAGACCCATCTAAGCACATACACGACGAGAGTGGTGAGAAATATTGAACCTAGCGGTCTACGTGTCCTGGTGAAAGCTATGAATAAACTGTGCCTATTGTTTTGGCCCAGTCGGACAAATCCTCAGGCAGTGTCGATAGGGGGCGTAGTTATCTCACACTTTCTTGTTGCTCAATAAATATTTGTCATGATTTCATAGTGTTTACAAATGGAAGCACCCAACAACTTCAAGCGTTGGAAAGCGGTGGCGCGGTTTGAGCTCACCTGTCTTGGGAAGATCTCCAGCGAGGGCGAGCAGCGCACACAGGTAGAGGGACAGCTGGGTCACGCTGGGCGTCGACCGGCGGCCCTCAGAGTTGGCCGGCCCCCAGCACCGAAGTGCCAGCCAGCCTGCAAACAAAACACACAGATTTACTACGTGGCGAAAGTGGGCCTACTTGTTACAGTACTGGAGTGGCTGTAGAGTTCGTAATTACAGGAGAAGAGATGGTGATCTGAGTGTAAAATAAAGAAGTGTGTAGAATTAAGTAGGAGAAATAAATTAACCAAAGAATTAATTAGAAAAATCTTATTTGTTACTAAGAACCAGTAGTTGAATGTCGAGTCAGTGAAGCCAGCCATCCAGCTGTAGTGTGCCTCATACCAGTGAAGTAATGTTGACCTGTCCTCGCATAGGGCGCTGATCCCTAACGTATGGATTCATACTACGGCGACAGGACCAACCATTAGGACCTTGATGCTACGACGTTATTATATGCCACCTTTTAACTGAGTTAGTTTTTAATTACGAAGAGCGGTCAGAGGCAAACAGATGAGTGTACGTCTCGTCTGTTATGGGTAGTGGTGCTCTAGTGGGTAGAGAAATATACTCGGGTTCTTGAGGTCTCTTGTCCAGTCCCTGGTAGGAGAGGGGATTTTTACTCATTCCTGTCTTTTCAGGGCGGTCAGACATTTACTCAGCCTGCTGTCTGAACGATCTCTGTAGAACTGGACCTAGAACCACTGCTGAGATTTGTGGTCCGGCATCTGGCCCAAATGCGACTTTGACGATCCTGGCCCGTGGTACTATGTCCGGGCCAAATGCAGACATCATGGGCCCGGCCTGTGTTAGGACTGTCGCGATTTGTGATCTGTCCCTCCATACACAGAACAAGCCAGGGTCGTGATATTTTCTTATCTCCTTGTATCATACGCAGTTACATGTTACTCTTGGTTACATTCGCTCGTCAAAATATAAGTTCTTAAATATTAGGGACACCCCCACAAAATGTTTTCAGAACGTAAATCTGGTGAGAACAGTGAGCGTTACGTTGATATCTGTGTTACCTATAGTGACATCATATATATACTATACGATAACAATGCAGGCGATTAGTTATTGAGGATGACACCGCTGGCGAAGATCAACTATCAAAGCCCTGTATTTGGAAAGAAATGCCTAATACAAAATAGTCCAAAAAATCTGGAACTGCTCAATAACTCCCAGAGTGAAAGAGGAAACGTTTCATAAGGTAGGAATAAATAAAAGACAACGACATACATTTAATTTAATATCTGATAACATATTCTGGTAGAATTAGCAAACAAGAACAATTCGTACGCAGAACAAATACGAACAAGTCCAAACAGAATACGTAGAATCGACAAGAATCAGTCTGTAACTAAATTAAAAGATATTCTGCTTCGACTATAATAACCGCGCAGGTCAAAAACACAGAATTCAACTGAACTGATCGAAGAGCGCTGTTATAGGAAGTCCATATTTACATAAACAATGCTACTGAAAAGATATCAGCAAATTACATGACGTTTGCACTTTGCAAATAATGATCATGTTGTTGATAATTCTTCCGGGTTATATGGCCGTGGTGCATATAACCCGGAAGAATTATCAACAACAGTACCGTCCGGTCGTGAAAGCCTTCAGTGAATGATCTTGTTGCCATTACAGGAAAATTGAAAAAAATAAGATCTATACAGAAGTATCTGAATGAAACATTTAAAGAGAAGAATACAGTGAAACAAGACATTACTGTTGAAGAATCGATTATGAAATATAAGGGAGGCATATCTTGCAAACAATTCACTCCTTAAGAAAGGGCACGATTCGGTATTACATTTTGTGAAGTATGTGTGTAAAATTTACGTTTTCGCTGTAACTTTAAAATAAGTGAAGGCTATGATAAGATAAATTATGATAGTACCTCCAAACGTTTTGTCAAAGACGTATCTCAGTTGGTGTGACACAGAATACACGCTTTATAGCTAGATATATTGGTATTCTTCATCAAAATTATTTATTAATATAAGGGAGGCATATCTTGCAAACAATTCACTCCTTAAGAAAGGGCACGATTCGGTATTACATTTTGTGAAGTATGTGAGTAAAATTTACGTTTTCGCTGTAACTTTAAAATAAGTGATGGCTATGATAAGATAAATTATGATAGTACCTCCAAACGTTTTGTCAAAGACGTATCGCAGTTGGTGTGACACAGAATACACGCTTTATAGCTAGATATATTGGTATTCTTCATCAAAATTATTTATAATACTACTCCACATAAAACAAATGTCATTGACACAGTACGTGTGAGTACAAATAATATGCCAATAGATGTTTGTAAATTAAAATCAAAGAAGGAGCAATACAGAACTAGGAGCTGCAGTCAAATACTCGCTGTAAAGTGGAAAGAGTAACGAAACAATAGAAATGGTACACGAGCATCCAATCACACTTGGAAACAAAGTTGTGCTATTGGGTAAAATAAGGGAATTACTGGAATTGATCGGCAAGACCAAGTATTATCATGCTTCCCAATCGTGAGAAAATATATGAAATGATATAGAAAATTTGTTTATCTATTCAACACTGTTCTTTTCAATTTCTACATTTTGTGCAACAAAACAAATAATGGAAAAAACAGAGTTACATTGATTATAGGATTGAAATAGAGGAATAATTACAAAGAATATACCAAAACCAGAGTATTGGACCAAAGTCGTATCAGCCCAAATAATACAATGGCGGCGGTCCCTCCTGTCCACCCAAGACATCACCCAACACTTCAACCCTTGGAAATGAAGGGAAATTTTTTTGGGAAACAGGTGACCTGGTCTACCTCCACTAACCTAGTTCCCCCACTCCTACCCAACTCCTATGACCTTCTCCACACACTCACCAACTTATGTATTGGCAGGAAAAGACTCAGTCTGTGCTGAGCTACAGGAGAGGGAGAATGTGGGGTATTTATTCATTTATTTTGGTTTTAAATGTGTTCTTGGCGTTGTTATCGTGCTGGTGGAGTGTCCTCCACAGACCACCATCATCTGCTCCCGCTTTTCCAATCGCACATGTGTACTTTCGCCACTAAGTTTTAAGACTGACTGCCCTAGTTCATAATACTGCCACCAGATTCTGCTCGAGGCTATTCTATTGCCACACACCGCTTTGTGCCCCCCCCCCCCCAATCCCTCCCCTTTCTCGACATTCCGCTGCTTGTCTGGAAGCACTGCCAGAGAGAACAAAATTTCAATATCCTACAGCTACTGAGGCGTTCATCACTTTTCTGAAACTCTGTGCGAACTTAGTTTATTTTCACTGCTGCAGTCAGAGATATTAAGGCACTTATTTATTTTTATTTTCGTCACTTTCTAAGCATATTTCTACGATGAGAAACACATATTAGTGTCTAAGCACGGATGGGAAAATTAGAACAGTTAAAGTTCTAGAAGTTGATGACATATTTCGAAATCCATAAAAGATTGCGAAAATAACACAGGCACACAGAAGATCGAATATCTAAAAGAGTCTCCTATAATTCTAAGGACTCTCCAACATATGAAGAAAATGATTGGAATTTTAAATGCATTTTCGATGTCCTACAGCTGCTGGTCTGGAGATGCTTTAATGCCACAATGGTGGGTGGAGAGTGGCAACATCCCATCTGGCTGAAACAGAGGAGTATGGTCTGCCTGGACTTGTCTCAGAACACTCGAACAAAGAAGATATCACGTGACTCTCAGACGTCATGGAACTTTCCGTAGCTACCTTGCCCCTGTCTTGCTGGAATCAGTCTGCACAAGCTCCTACGCTCCCACAAAGAATGTCTTGCGACTCCCTGATGTCACGGAACTTCCGGTGAAAGGATCATTCTTTTTGGTTCTTACTGAATGTCCCCTGCTAAATGGTGCTGCTGGTACGGGAGCACTGTCCTCTACTTTCTACAGATGGACACATTCCGACAAATTCATCGGAAAACTATTTTGTACAGATCGAAAAACGTATAGCAATAATATTGCACTGACAGTTGAACAATGCGTAAGTAGTGTACAATCATGAAATACGGAGACTATCGCCAAAGACACATAGTAAATTACCCTGCTCGTTTAGTGTCGAGGACTGCTTGAATTTTTGGACCTGAAACAGATTTCCAATTAGGTTATATCACCACAAACGCTTGTACCATCATACCATATTACAGTAATAAGCAAAATTCGTATCCTTCATCATGTAAAATAATCACTTCTTCATCCTGCATATACGCAGTCATACATATGTCTTCACGTCACACAGATAAAAAAAACAAAAAAAAAACAAAAAACAGAAACAGCGCTAGACATCCCCCACAAGGGTGGTCGACCATCCACCACGGCCATCGGTCACGAGGCAACTGGCCCCACGTGATTGTGGTGCCTTTCGCAGACAGTGCTGACTGTCGAAACTCTCGTACAAAGGGTGTGCTGGCTCTTCCGGCACAAAGGCATCCACTAGTAGTATGGTTTCCGTCCACTAGGCCTGCTTCCTGCTGTTGTTTCTGCAATGATGTGCAACCATCTCCAGATTCTGGGATTGCAAGAATATTTACTATCTGATCTATGTCAATCGCAGATTCATGTACAGATCTCAGAACCAATAGCCAAAATATTCCATTTTACACTCCAAAATGACGATACTTGTGACACTTTTATGCTGAAATCATCGAGTACCATAAGTAAATTTCCATAATTTCATGTATTTTCATGTGGTTTGGCGTAATATCATACCAGCGATTCGGTTGTTCTCTGGGGAATAATCGTCCAGCGCAAGCACTCGCCATATTGAATCTTCACAAATGTTGCCCGAACTCTTACGTGAATCGGCTGTAAAGCCGCGAGTGATGAGTATAATGGGCAGGGCACTATGAATGTAGTGCGGGACAATAAGTTGCGAATGTGGGTCTCACGAGAGGCGTGACTGAGATAAGTCCATGCAGTCGCAATATTCCTCTGTGTCCTCGGTGGCTCAGATGGGTAGAGCGTCTGCCATGTAAGCAGGAGATCCCGGGTTCGAGTCCCTGTGGGGGCACACATTTTCAACTGTCCCCGTTGACTTATACCAACGCCTGTATGCAGCTAGGGGTATTCATTCGTTGTAATTTCGTTCTTACATTTGTTTGTTAATCAGCTCTCGATATACAATACTTGGAAAAGCGTGTAAGTACTGGGTTTGCATCTAAATAAATAACACGACACGTATGCGTACAACCCAAGTGGATATACTCCACCCTAGACGGAATACAAATCATGGTCGGTTCACTATCGAATTGCTCATGGGGTTTACAAAATATGAAAAATGCTGTGGTTAAGTCCCAAATCTGCCCCTTCTACTACATAGCTCCGAATTATGCCTGGAGGTGTGAGGTTGGTGCACCAGTGTAAATGATTCAATGGACTGTGATACTGCTATTATGGAGTTGTGCCTCATTGGAAGAAAAACGTGCCGTATTTCTCACGAATCATTATGCCGTTAACGAAGACTCTCACATCATTACACTGTCGTATTGCTAGCGAAGTAACCATGGAAGTACCATAAAGGAGATTATGACACACTTCCCTAAGCAGTTTCACGCATTCTCTGTGTTGCAGTATCGACTGCAATGTTTCTTACAGTACACCAGAACACATCGGTGATGTCTTTCCAACCGTTTATGCCACGGGAGCGCTGTTGATTATCACACAGTGCGGGACGCTTGTACTTTACAACACTTGTCTGAGACAGTCTTGGCGAGATGCAGCACCTTCTGCAATCGTGATTGAAAATACCTGCAGTCTGTTCTCGAATCTGATGGGCTAGAAGACCTAAATATCAAATAATATCCTAGAACTGAGGAAAGTTGAGACACCTAGCCGGTGTAAGTGCAGACGTACCACAATTTCTAGACGCTATATACACTCCTGGAAATGGAAAAAAGAACACATTGACACCGGTGTGTCAGACCCACCATACTTGCTCCGGACACTGCGAGAGGGCTGTACAAGCAATGATCACACGCACGGCACAGCGGACACACCAGGAACCGCGGTGTTGGCCGTCGAATGGCGCTAGCTGCGCAGCATTTGTGCACCGCCGCCGTCAGTGTCAGCCAGTTTGCCGTGGCATACGGAGCTCCATCGCAGTCTTTAACACTGGTAGCATGCCGCGACAGCGTGGACGTGAACCGTATGTGCAGTTGACGGACTTTGAGCGAGGGCGTATAGTGGGCATGCGGGAGGCCGGGTGGACGTACCGCCAAATTGCTCAACACGTGGGGCGTGAGGTCTCCACAGTACATCGATGTTGTCGCCAGTGGTCGGCGGAAGGTGCACGTGCCCGTCGACCTGGGACCGGACCGCAGCGACGCACGGATGCACGCCAAGACCGTAGGATCCTACGCAGTGCCGTAGGGGACCGCACCGCCACTTCCCAGCAAATTAGGGACACTGTTGCTCCTGGGGTATCGGCGAGGACCATTCGCAACCGTCTCCATGAAGCTGGGCTACGGTCCCGCACACCGTTAGGCCGTCTTCCGCTCACGCCCCAACATCGTGCAGCCCGCCTCCAGTGGTGTCGCGACAGGCGTGAATGGAGGGACGAATGGAGACGTGTCGTCTTCAGCGATGAGAGTCGCTTCTGCCTTGGTGCCAATGATGGTCGTATGCGTGTTTGGCGCCGTGCAGGTGAGCGCCACAATCAGGACTGCATACGACCGAGGCACACAGGGCCAACACCCGGCATCATGGTGTGGGGAGCGATCTCCTACACTGGCCGTACACCACTGGTGATCGTCGAGGGGACACTGAATAGTGCACGGTACATCCAAACCGTCATCGAACCCATCGTTCTACCATTCCTAGACCGGCAAGGGAACTTGCTGTTCCAACAGGACAATGCACGTCCGCATGTATCCCGTGCCACCCAACGTGCTCTAGAAGGTGTAAGTCAACTACCCTGGCCAGCAAGATCTCCGGATCTGTCCCCCATTCAACATGTTTGGGACTGGATGAAGGGTCGTCTCACGCGGTCTGCACGTCCAGCACGAACGCTGGTCCAACTGAGGCGCCAGGTGGAAATGGCATGGCAAGCCGTTCCACAGGACTACATCCAGCATCTCTATGATCGTCTCCATGGGAGAATAGCAGCCTGCATTGCTGCGAAAGGTGGATATACACTGTACTAGTGCCGACATTGTGCATGCTCTGTTGCCTGTGTCTATGTGCCTGTGGTTCTGTCAGTGTGATCATGTGATGTATCTGACCCCAGGAATGTGTCAATAAAGTTTCCCCTTCCTGGGACAATGAATTCACGGTGTTCTTATTTCAATTTCCAGGAGTGTACATATAAACGATAATTGCACTATTTGTACATGATGGAGTGTAAAGTTACTATGGTCAGTGATCTGATGTTTGCAAACAAAATTATATGGGTTGGAAGCGAACAGACCACATCCTGTCGTAAGAGACGTATAGGTTCTCCGATTTTTATGTGGAATATTGTGATTTCATGCCCAGCCATAGGGGTATGAAAGGTTTTATAAAGAAAACTATGTCCCGCCATATGAAGGATATAGAGAAACGTGTAAAATTGGTATTTCCAGAGCCACAGTCGTCATAAGGAGGTATTTCCGATTCTTCTTTCTTTGTCGAATGTCACCAGATTTGTACTGTTTTTGTAATATTTAATTGTAGTTACATTGATGTATATGTGCCTGTTTCTCTAGAATGACTCCACTTGGCGTCCAGGTGTATGGCCGATCGATGGAACGAATGGACATTTTCGGCGTAAGGCGTCAGCCACCACTGAGCCTCCCGAACTGGTCAGGTAGATTACGTGTGTGCAGTTGACTTAATGAATAAATAGTGAAATAATAGTATGTATTTGGTAGCCTATGTAATCGCGTGTGTTGCGATTTTTATCCTCGGGATATTTTCATAAGTTACTTGAAGATTTCTGCATGAAAGTGCCACAAACATCGTCATTTTGGCGTGTAAATGGTCATGTTGCAGCAAATGTTGGTTTCGAGATCGGTAATTTAATTCGCGATTGATGAATCATTTCTCATCGACAGAGCTCATATGATATATAGTCTTCTAATCCAAGAGTCTGGAGATAGTCGCAACTTGTTGAAGAAACCACGGCAGGAAGTAGGCATGGACAGAAGCAATAACATTAGTGGACGTCTTTGTGCAATAGGAACCAGCCCAGCGTTTCTGCACTAATTTGGAGCGTGACTACTGTCAGCAGAGGACACCACTATTGCACATATGACCAGAGTGTGCGGGACCACTTGCCACGGTCCCCGTGGTGGGTGATCGACCAACCATGAGGGGGATGCCTAATGCTGCTTATGTTTCTTTTATCTTTGTGTCTTGGCGGTGTATGTGTGAGTGTCTATACGCGAGATGAAGAAGTAACCATTTTGTATCGTGCAGGACACAAATTTTGTTTATTAATGCGATATGGTATGTTGTTACAAGCGTTTGTGTGGTTACAACTCCCTTTCACGCCGAGAAATCCAGTCTTTCCTTGACAGTAAGAGAGTAGTATAATTGACCTGTGTTTGGCGATAGTTTACATATTTCATGATATGTAGACTAATCCTGTAGGCTTGTCATTTCAATATGACTGCTGTATATTTTTAGATCGATACAAAATAGTATTCCGCTGAATTTATCGAAATTTGTCCGGCTGTAGAAAATAGCGGACCGTGCTTTCACACCAGCTGCAGCATTTCGAAAGGAAAGTTCACTAAGAAACAATCAGGATGCTCCATTCACAGGAAATTCCAGGACGTATGAGAGTCACAAGACATCCTTCGTGTGGGGTTTAGGGGCCGCTACTGAATGGTTCGAACGAGACCGGAGCGAGGTATCTACGGAAAGTTCGATGACGTCTGAGAGTCACATGATGTCTTCATTGTTCGAGTGTTCAGATACGAGTCCAGACAGGCCAGCCTCCTCTGTTTCAGACAAGTGGGATGATGCCATTCTCCACCTACCATTGCAGCTTTAGAGCATTTCCAAAGCAGGAGTTGTAGGACATTGAAAATTCACAGAAAATTCTGTACCACAATGCTTCAACTACTAAGAGAATCTTGTAGATATCTGATCTGCTTGGTGTCTGTGTTATTTTTGCAAGCTGTTATGGGTTTCGAAATATTCTTGAACTCTAATACACTACTGGCCATTAAAATTGCTACACCACGAAGATAAAGTGCTACAGACGCGAAATTTAACCGACAGGAAGAAGATACTGTGACATGCAAATGATAAGCTTTTCAGAGCATTCACACAAGGTTGGCGACGGTGGCGACACCTACAACGTGCTGGCATGAGAACAGTTTCCAACCGATTTCTCATACGGAAACAGCAGTTGACCGGCGTTGCCTGGTGAAACGTTGTTGTTATGCCTCGTGTAAAGAAGAGAAATGCGTGCCATCACGTTTCCGACATCGATAAAGGTCGGATTTTAGTCTATCGCGATTGCGGTTTATCGTATCGCGACACTGCTGCTCTCGTTGGTCGAGATCCCATGACTGTAAGTAGAATATGGAATCGGTCGGTTCAGGAGGGTAATACGGAACGACGTGCTGATTCCCAACGGCCTCGTATCACTAGCAGTCGAGATGACAGGCATCTTATCCCCATGGCTGAAACGGATCGTGCAGCCACGTCTCGATCCCTGAGTCGGGGAGGTTTGCAAGACAACAGGCATCTGCACGAACACTTCGACGACGTTTGCAGCAGCATGGACTATCAGCTCGGAGACCATGGCTGCGAGTACCCTTGACGCTGCATCACAGACAGGAGCGCGTGCGATGGTGTACTTAACGACGAATCTGGGTGCACGAATGGCAAAACGTCATTTCTTCGGATGAATCCAGGTTCTGTTTACAGCATCATGATGGTCGCATCCGTGTTTGTCGACATCACGGTGAACGCACATCGAAAGCGTGTTTTGGTCATCGCCATACTGGCGTATCACCCGGTGTGATAATATGGGGTGCCATTGGTTACACGTCTCGGTCACCTCTTGTTCGCATTGACGGCACTTTGAACAGGGCACGTTACATATCAGATGTGTTACGACCCGTGGCTCTACACTTCATTCGATTCCTGCGAAACCCTACATTTCAGCAGGATAATGCACGACCGCATGTTGCAGGTCCTGTACGGGCCTTTCTGGATACAGAAAATGTTCGACCGCTGCCCTGGCCAGCACATTCTCCAGATCTCTCACCAACTGAAAACGTCTGGTCATTGGTGGCCGAGCAACTGGCTCTTCATAATACGCCAGTCACTACTCTTGATGAACTGTGGTATCGTGTTGCCATTCAAGCTCTGTTTGACTCAATGCCCAGGCGTATCAAGGCCGATATTACGGCCAGAGGTGGTTGTTCTGGGTACTGATTTCTCAGGATCTATGCACCCAAATTGCGTGAAAATGTCATCACATGTCAGTTCTAGTATAATATATTTGTCCAATGAATACCCGTTTATCATCTGCATTTCTTCTTGGTGTAGCAATTGTAATGGCCAGTAGCGTATTTAACTGTCGTGATTTTCCCTTCTGTTGTTAGACAGTGATGCGGGTATCCCACTGTAGAACTGTTCTTCGAAATGTGAGGGATGTATAAAATAAGTGTCTTAACATCCCTGACTGCAGCATCGAAAATGAACTAAGCCTACTGAACGTTTCAGGAAAGTGATGCCCCCTCAGTAGCTGTAGCACTCTGAAATTTTTTTCTCTCTGGCAGTGCTTCCCGACAAGCAGCAGAAATTCGAGAAGGGGCGCGAAGTGTGCGCAGCGGAAAGTAGATTGTGGCTGTAGGACAGTTTTGAGTGCCTTTAACTGGTGGTATTGTGGATTAGGGCAGTCGTTCCTCATACTTCAGGGCGAACGTACATATCTGCGATCGGGAAATGTGGTGGTGGGGTTGGTGGAAAGTGAACGCTGGTGGCGGCGGAGTGCGGAGGACAATCCACCAGCAGGATAACACCACCAAGAACACAGTCCTCACCAACATAAATAAATAAGTATCCTACATCCTTCCCCTCCTACAGCTCAGCACAGTCAGCATATTTTCCTGGCAATTCATAAGTGGGGGAGTGGGTGGAGGGTGCAGGTGTCGTAGTAGCAGTGGGGTGAGGGAGTTAGGTTAGTGGAGGTAGCCCAGCTGACCTACTTTCCAACACAAAAAATTCTGCCACACATGGAGGGGATGGTTAACGTCATGGGAGATCTGGGAGGACCACCGCCATTTCGAATAAATTATTGGGGCTCGTAGCGTCTTTGTTCCACTAACAAAAAGACTATGGAAGACGAGTATCATACAGAGGTTTACCAGAGAAACTGCATATGAAAAACTGGGGCGATTTTTCTAAATGCATTCACACAACATGATCAAAATAAAGGCCATCACAGCTGCGTAAAGTTTGCACGAAAAATAAAAATGTCGTGAAACAATGTGAGATTGCAAGAGACGCCAAGTTCCATAACATGCACCCGTATGTTTCAGAGGATACCACACCCCTGAAAATTATTTACTTTTCGTAAAAGTGCTAATCATGTGAATTGTGAACACATTCAGGAGTTTGAGATAAACGTTATTGAGTTACATTATATTATATTGGTCTATAATAAATTTTTTGACATTTTTACACAAGTGTTGTAATTACTTATAAGATTTCTCACAAAACGAAAGCAGTTGGATCTTACACGTGTACTTACATTTTATAAATCGAAAGCAGTTGGATCCTACACGCGTACTCACATTCCATAAGTCTAGCAGGACTGGTAAAACGTCGGATCTACACTCCTGGAAATTGAAATAAGAACACCGTGAATTCATTGTCCCAGGAAGGGGAAACTTTATTGACACATTCCTGGGGTCAGATACATCACATGATCACACTGACAGAACCACAGGCACATAGACACAGGCAACAGAGCATGCACAATGTCGGCACTAGTACAGTGTATATCCACCTTTCGCAGCAATGCAGGCTGCTATTCTCCCATGGAGACGATCGTAGAGATGCTGGATGTAGTCCTGTGGAACGGCTTGCCATGCCATTTCCACCTGGCGCCTCAGTTGGACCAGCGTTCGTGCTGGACGTGCAGACCGCGTGAGACGACGCTTCATCCAGTCCCAAACATGCTCAATGGGGGACAGATCCGGAGATCTTGCTGGCCAGGGTAGTTGACTTACAGCTTCTAGAGCACGTTGGGTGGCACGGGATACATGCGGACGTGCATTGTCCTGTTGGAACAGCAAGTTCCCTTGCCGGTCTAGGAATGGTAGAACGATGGGTTCGATGACGGTTTGGATGTACCGTGCACTATTCAGTGTCCCCTCGACGATCACCAGTGGTGTACGGCCAGTGTAGGAGATCGCTCCCCACACCATGATGCCGGGTGTTGCCCCCTTGTGCCTCGGTCGTATGCAGTCCTGATTGTGGCGCTCACCTGCACGGCGCCAAACACGCATACGACCATCATTGGCACCAAGGCAGAAGCGACTCTCATCGCTGAAGACGACACGTCTCCATTCGTCCCTCCATTCACGCTTGTCGCGACACCACTGGAGGCGGGCTGCACGATGTTGGGGCGTGAGCGGAAGACGGCCTAACGGTGTGCGGGACCGTAGCCCAGCTTCATGGAGACGGTTGCGAATGGTCCTCGCCGATACCCCAGGAGCAACAGTGTCCCTAATTTGCTGGGAAGTGGTGGTGCGGTCCCCTACGGCACTGCGTAGGATCCTACGGTCTTGGCGTGCATCCGTGCGTCGCTGCGGTCCGGTCCCAGGTCGACGGGCACGTGCACCTTCCGCCGACCACTGGCGACAACATCGATGTACTGTGGAGACCTCACGCCCCACGTGTTGAGCAATTCGGCGGTACGTCCACCCGGCCTCCCGCATGCCCACTATACGCCCTCGCTCAAAGTCCGTCAACTGCACATACGGTTCACGTCCACGCTGTCGCGGCATGCTACCAGTGTTAAAGACTGCGATGGAGCTCCGTATGCCACGGCAAACTGGCTGACACTGACGGCGGCGGTGCACAAATGCTGCGCAGCTAGCGCCATTCGACGGCCAACACCGCGGTTCCTGGTGTGTCCGCTGTGCCGTGCGTGTGATCATTGCTTGTACAGCCCTCTCGCAGTGTCCGGAGCAAGTATGGTGGGTCTGACACACCGGTGTCAATGTGTTCTTTTTTCCATTTCCAGGAGTGTATTTGCTGAACCATGGAATGGCTCGAAGTCCGGGCGATCGTGTTTGACTTTTGGGCCCAGCTCGTTGTAACTTATAACGTTAAGTGGTTAAGACTATGGTCTGGACGAGTCCGGCTGGTAATCCGGTCACGGACCTGAGCCACAACCTTTTGTTTCTACCTCATCTGCCCTCTGTTTTAGCTGATGACGAGACGAGTATGGTAAAATTTTTAAACTCTTGAGTAGTTTCTTGACTCCAACCTAAGGCTTCATTTGTGTTAGGGATTGAAAACCCATAGAGCCAAGATCGCACGTGAAATATTCTTTATTTGGATGGGTTACTGGTTTCGCCTAACAATCTCGCCATCTTCAGATCTAAGACGTGAAAAAATGTTCTCATGTTAGCAACATACAACAGCTTATAGAACTGCATATAATGCTGTAGTAGGATTCTAGAGTATATAAACGAATTTATTTCAGAACACATACTGTAAAATATTTTTGGTTACTGTTGGTGCCCCTATACCTTCACACATCTTTAAAAATTTTCTAAAAATGACGCTCTCGTATACGAAATAATTGTAACAGCTTTTCATCGTTCCTGACCAGTGTAATTGAAGGATGCTCATGAAACTGAAAACATATGTTAATACAAAGAAGAGGTAGTGAGAGTAAAACAATATTTGCGTTAGGAACTACCCGCTAAAATGACTAAATGTAAAAGATATAGTCTTCCCAAAGGCGTAATCACGTTACAATTTACTAACTGACACGGTTAGTACTTACATTATTTCGTAGCAGAAATCATCATATAATATTAATGTGATGTGGTACATGAGAATATTTTGGCAGCTGACTCCCGTTACAATCTACAAGAAACGAAACGTTCGGCTTATACATAGAATACCTATGAGCGGCCGATACGATCGTGAAATCGAGACGGACAGCTGTAAATTTTGACACGTTTCTTGAGTAGAAGACCGTTAGGAGGTTTTAGCAGCTGACTATATAGTTTGCATTAACTCTACATCTTCTAGTAACAATTTAAGGAAAAAGATTGAAATGTGAATAAAACCAAGGAGTTGACGTAAATACGAGCTGTCTTGTTAGCCGAAACTAATTACCAATCTCAATAAAGATGATCTCATGTGCGATCATCATCAGTTAAGTGTGAGCTTGATAACTTAGAATCGTGATGAGGCTGTGTAAGTCTTCGACCTAACTGAAGCAGTTAAACATTTTCATTTGCAGAATGATATAGAGTAGGGACTGGTAGGAGTTTAACGATTTCTTTACTAATTCAGGCGTTTGCTTTTTTTCACTGGTACTTGATATGTGAAGAGTGATCTCCTCGAGATGCTTAATTTGCGTTAGAATGTTTCCTTCCCTAGTGTGAATGCATGTGTTATTGTTTCTTCCCATGCGTGTAATTCTTTTTATTGATGTAGTTCGATATTTAATCTTGAATTTTCTGTGCTTCTGAAGCTCGCTTTGATCATACGTACCATTTGTTGCAGCGAAAAAATCGAGTCCTCAGCTTTTCCCATTCGTTAATTTACAAGCACTGCTGTATTACTTTCTATATTTTTCGAACTTGTGTTGGGTACTTAGTCAATTTTTCAATCATTTATGTTAATTCGCGTGTAGGTACCTTAGTTATATTCAGAGTTTGTTTCTTCCCATGCGTGTAATTCTTTTTCTTGATGTAGTTCGATATTTAATCTTGAATTTTCTGTGGTTCTGAGGCTCGCTTTGATCACACGTACCATTTGTTACAACGAAAAAATCGAGTCCTCAGCTTTTCCCATTCGTTAATTCACAAGCACTACTGCATTACTATCTTTTTCGAACGTGTGTTGGTTATGTAAGTCAATTTTTCAACCATTTATGTTAATTCGCGTGTAGGTACCTTTGTTGTATTCAGTGCTTCCGTAATTTTATCATTTGGCTTTGACCCTTTTGGTGCCATGCCCTTTCTGTATCAAATTTTCTCTATTCTGCCGGGGCATTTGCTGACCCTTATATGGCTTAAATTTGTCAGCTCTATTAAGGTACAACGTAAAGTTTTGGAAGGTAATTTGAAACCATTCTGTTAGCTCGGAGATTTAAATTTGTTTAAACATTTTTTACCAGTTACTACATTTGTGCTAGTCGTTGTTACACTTTACCTTCATAAATCTTGCTTTAAATTTGTCAGGTCTCCTAAACGATTGTATTAAATATCGGCTCTGTAATTTAAGCCCGCTTTGTTAGCCTGCTATCATTTTGCTTCATTCTTCTAAGAACTGCCGATTTCTAAAAGATTATTTGTGTTTTGCTATTGTTGTTTTTTAATGAAATTTGTTTAATAAATGTGAATGAATTTGCAAATAATGAATGACGTCATAGCCTGGGGCATAGGCCTTCCATGAATTTTCGTTAATCTGGCTTGTCGGTGCTTAATAGCCATATGGGCGTATTGACAGTTCCTTATCGTCGTTTAATTTATGAACGTTGATACCAAAATCATATAACATGCTGTGGTGTACACTAGCTGGCTTCATCACTCAACATACAGCAATATTTAATTTAGTGTTTGCCACAGATAGCTACACAGATGAGTCCATTACACAATAACAACAACAACAACAGACAGACAAAGCGGTCAGAAACAGTCTGAAAATCTTGTAAAGATGTTGCAAGGTAGGTTGTGCTGAAAAAAGAATCGCAACATTGCATCTTTTTCGAATCAGTTAGCATATGAGTTAGCCAAGCAGTTCGTTACGTGGGCAAATTCAAGTGCCTCTCCAGGTAGCATCAGTTGTTATCGTAGTGTAGCTGATAGAGCTCGACACTGCTCAGCCTTAGCTTGCGTTCGAATCTTGTCAGCGTCCCATGTCCAATTTTTGTATCGCCCTGTTGTTCGGTTCTAGGGAACCAAAGGAAGAACATCTCTGGCGTCACTGTCCTTGGCGGTCAACTTGAATTTTTCGTGAGCAACAACATGATTAGTTAATTTCAATGCTAATTAACTCTGAAACGCCGCAATGTGTCTATTTTTTCTTGACACTTATTCTCTGAAAAACCCTTGTAAACTTTGGAGATTGTATCTGACCAACTTTTATCACTAATTAGTTTTAAAGAACGGCAATAATATCGCTGGACGCGAGCGAGCGCAGAGAGAGAAATGGAGAGAGAGAGACCGCCTTTTCTGAAGCAATATTTATTATGAAACAATGATCAATCGTGAGTGTATGATTCACAAAACCCAACGACAGAGAGCATTACAGTGAGTGGTGTCTCTTGGTACATCTCACATCTTGTGTTACTAGTATGTAACCAACATTTGATTTTATTAACTACGAAGAATTCGCGTACTACTAATTAATATAAATGCACTCTATTATTCGTGGATTTCCAGTTCATTTATCGCATTCGCATTTTGTTCCACTGCTGTCTAACTACACATTTGTCGTTATTTATGGAATTTAAGTTTCGGTTTAACTGTTATTGTTACCGTTGTGATCTGCAGTCTGAAGACCGGTCTGATGCAGCTCTCCATGCTACACTATCCTGTGCGAGCCTTTTCATCTCCGAACTACTTTATGAAACGTCCCCTTTCAAAAATTATATACGTGACTGGGCTTAAACTGACACACAATATTTTTTAGCGCAACGCAATCTGACTTTCAAAAAATCCCTACGAAAGAAAAGCCCTGACTAACATTAACCTATGCGTTTCACAAATCGCTTACCTCACAAAAATCTTGGTTACTCGAACTACTGCAATACAGCAGGCGCCACTACTGCCAGCTAAATAAAAGATTCAAACTATGGAAGGCACTAACTACTGATAGGGATAGCAAATGAAAGATTCTGATAGAGAACAAACACTGTATTTACCTTAATAGTCATAATATATATAGCAGTTCATGACAAATTACAAAACCCCGCCATCTCTCTCCCCACATCCACCACTGCTGGCGGCTCACCTCCAACTGCCAACGCTACGCGCTGTTCACAGGCAGCTGCCTGACACTACAATGGCGAGTATTACAACAATGCAAAGCAGCCACAGACTGCACACAGCACACCCAGTGATTTTCATACAGAGGTGGCGTTACCAATAAAAAAAACCTAAACAGCCTACTTACAACTTCAATCCACATCCTTCTGAATCTGCTTACCGCACTAATCTCATCTCTCTCTCTCTCTCTCTCTCTCTCTCTCTCTCACACACACACACACACGCACACACACACACACAAACACACACACACACAAACACTCTCTTCCCTTCAGTAATAAATTGGTGAACCCTGATGTCTCAGAATGTGTCCTATCAACCTCTTCTTTTAGTCAAGTTGTGTCATAAATTTCTTGACTTCCCAATTCTGTTCAGTACCTCTTCATTAGTTACTGATCTACCCATCTAATCTTCAGCATACGTCTCTAGCCCCACATTTCTCTTCTTGCCTAAACCGTTTCTCGTCCATATTTCACTTCCATACACAGGTACATTCCACAAAAATGCTTTCAGAAAAGACTTCTTAACACTTAAGTCTATATTCGATGTTAATAAATTTCCCTTCTGCAGTAACGCTTTTCTTGCCGTGCCTGTACAGGGTTTATATGCTTTCTACTTCGGCTATCATCAGATAGTGCCGCCCAGATAGTAAAACTCATCTACTACTTTAAGTGTCTTGTTTCTTAGTCTAATTCCCGCAGCATCTTCTGATTCAATTATCCTGGTTTTGCTTTTGGTGACGTTTATCTTACGTCTTCCTTTCAACACATCGTCCATTCCATCCATCTGCTCTTTATTTATTGTTATTAACAACTGCCATTCTTGATTCTTAATAAATATTAAATTTTTGGCCACTGTTTAGCTGGCGGCCGTAATTTATTATTACCTGTTATGAAACGGTTATAGTTTCAGTTACATATACAAATTTACAGCTAAGTACACTGAATTATTGAATGCCTTACTAAATTTCTTTCCGATCTTTGTACACGTGGTAGTTATCAGTGCAATAACGTCCAGGTTAGAAACTTTGCTTGTAATCTCTCTGTTGGCATTATTCTTCTGAATACATGCCTTTTCCATAAAATATTGAACGTTAGGCAACACAAGTCATCAAATGGTTAATATACCGAAGAGTGTTGGCATGTCTGCGAATCGCAGTTTGTTAACAGAGCGAATAGTGGCCATATCATTAGCAATACATGAGGCAACTACAGCAGTTGAAGAAACAGTCGTTAAGTAAACTGAATGTAATATACGTTCTGCTTGACAAATTTAAAACTGACGGAAAACCACTGATGTGGGCAACTGTAAGGGGCCATTACAACGTTCCAGTACAGCTGATTTTCTATTCGGGAAAAGAAACTAGAACCCAAACTTATTTGGGACTTCATTCGGCAAGGTACGGTGAGGTTTGATGTCATCTCATTAGTATCTGTAAGTGCAAAGGAGCTTACTTAATTGGAGGACCAATTGAACTGAATACTACGCGACAGATATTCATGTGGATAGCTCTGCAATTATTAATGTACGTATTTACGTTGCACATTTTGTCCTCAAAAACGCTGAGTGTAGATGGTTGTCCTTGTACACAGCTGGTGTTGTAACTTCTTACGCACATTTCAAGGTTGAGGTTATGCTTTTGTAAAGTACTCGAAATGATCATTAGACCACATTTTTACAGTAGAATAGTGAAAAAGAGTTCTAGTTTAGCTTGCTGTGAACTTCTCGAAGTACGAGAGTCTACGCAATACGACACTGTTCGTCTTTGTTATGCTTCATCACTCAGTGTTACTGCTCTATTTTTCTGTATTCTCTTTTGAAATCACTCTAAGTTAAGGGGTGACAGGAGTAAAATATCGCCGCAGTCGTGTAGATTACTGATACAAAAAAGAAAATAACCTTTGAAACATTATTTGAATCTGATAAGCCTTCTACTGTAATGAAAAACAATTAATCCAGTACGATTGAAAGTAGCAATTGACAGTTCTGGCGCCACAGTTGCTGCTAGTCCTACTCGAATCCTATATTTGCTTTGTATTGTCTGAGCAGCGTCGTAACTTACAATGCTAGAAGCTTATTGCTTTTGCCTACTGCAGACTGCATTGCAGGTTCGTGGATATTTCCCATTCAATGCCTTCATTTGCATCCTACAATTTAAAGCTGCTAATCACTATTAAAATGTAAAACTGGATGACAGATGCCATATTCATACTCGCAATGATAGGATGTTAATTATAGTCCGCTCTGGGTTTCCTGTACACTGACCATAATACGCCCTTGATACTGAGACAATAGCAGCAGCTCTCTGTGACAATGGTCGTTGCAACACTGCTTGATCAACACCGTGCAAACAAACGTAAGGCGACATTCACACAGTGAACATAAGCACTACAGGTCTAACATCTCCTGAGACATTTGGCTGACGTCGACAAGCTTAGCCAGATGAGTATAAAAATTACTGAAATCTCATCAAAACACGCCTATCATATAGGACATTATTTATAACTGTTTTAGTTATTTAATTATCAAATGGTAAAAATTTTCACGCTGTCCTAATCGAGGATTGCCTATCTAACAGCTTCCAGGGGCAACAAAATTTTGTATTTCACATAATTTTTGGCCGAATTTGAAAATTTTAAACGCTGTCAGAATCTACTCATTCAGAGGTACACACTGAAGGGCCAAAGAAGCTGGTAAACCTGTCTAATATCGTGTAGGCCCTCCTCGAGCACGCAGAAGTGCCACAACACGACGTGGCATGGACTCGAGCAATGTCAGAAGTGGTGCTGGACTGAGCTGACACCACCAATCCTACAGGGTTATCATAGATTCGTAAGAGTACGAGGGTGAGGATATATATTCTGAATAGCACGTTGAAAAGCATCCCAGATATCGTCAATAATATTCATGTCTGGGGGGCTTGGAAGCCAGCGGAGATGATTGAACTCAGAAGAGTGTTCCTGGAGCCACTCTCCAGCAATTCTGGACGTGTGGGGTGTCGCATTGTCTTGCTGGAATTGCCCAAGTCCGTCGGAATGCACAATGGACATGAATGGATGCAGGTGATCAGACGGGATGCTTACGTACCTGTCAGTCGTATCTAGACTGTGCCGTCCCAGCGGCAACTGTGTCGTGAAGACATTTAAAACAAATAAAACTTGGAACGAGAAGTGTATCTTGTGACGAAATAAATATAAACGAACCTTATGTCTTTCACCGACAGCATAGGAGGCATAAAATTTTCCTGTTTTATAGCAAATATTAAATTTAATCTTAGTATCAAGGAGTTAACTCCTTAAATGTAATTATTTCTATGCTATTAATAAGGGAGAAGAGCGCTCCTAGATTGTTCTTCACTTCCTCTCTCTTCGCTGGTTCCTAGTAATAGGAAGCAGACATAATGTACCAGCAAAATAATGTAAGCATATGTACTGTTAATCTTGTTAATATAGTACGTTAAAGTTTATATGTGAGTTTTTTCAATGTACAGTGAGCCCTCTGTCATGTTCCTTGCACTGAATTATTTTTTCTTAAGAAGTTTACAGCTCCTAAATTTTAGCGGACGCTGCTTCAACGGGTGCCATTCAGCGTCGACCTATGAAGCGAAATCTTAGCGGAAGCGCAGAGATCGGCCACTTTAACATTTAACCACTTTTTTTTGTTTTTTGTTTTTTTCCGACAGCAATGAGCCGCAGCGGAGAGCAACATTAGTTTTCAGATTTTACTTTTTTCCAGTTTACTCAGACAGCCAGGATTCGACTACCGCAGCCTGGATACGTTTTTGGGACGAGTATTCTTAGAGTGTTGTGTGGGTTCACAATACATTCAGTATTTGAGTCCATGCTCTTAAAGTACAAATATGTCAAGACTAATTATATTACTGGGATATTTTCATTTGCAAGTAATATTCTTGGAAGTAAATCAGTCCATTACGTTTGATGACTTTACTGCTCAGTTGTCAGTTATATAAAAGTAAAAAGAACTTTGCAACAATTTTCTGAAATAGTTAAATAACTCAAATGTCAAAAACCGAAGTGTATACTTGAATCTCTTTGAATGATGGGTTTTAAGTACAAATCATTTAACAATGTTTGCATATTGGACCACAACCCCACGTGTTATTTTAAGGGCACCGAAAAAATGAAAAAAATGTAAACAAAGAAATAAATATTAAATATACTCCTCTCGAAGAGCCACTTCAAGACGTATCAGGGGTCCTATCTCTCTCCAACTACGGATGTGTGCAGAGTCTATGAATTCTTTTTTTATTATTATTATTATTATTTTTTGTCCGTATTCGTACACGTCTGTCCGCTCGATACAATTTGAAACGAGACTCGTCCGACCAGACAACATGTTTCCAGTGATCAACAATGTCTGTGTTGACGGGTCCAGGCGAGGCGTAAAGCTTTGTGTAGTGCTGTCATGAAGAGTGCACGAATGGGCCATTGGCTCCGAAAGCCCATATCGACGCTGTTTCGTTGAATGGCTAACGGTGACACTTGTTGATGACCCAGCATTGAAATCTGCAGCAATATGCAGAAGGGTTGCACTTCTTTCACGTTGAACGATTCTCTTCAGGCGTCGTTGGTCCCGTTCTTGCAGGGTCTTTTTCCGGCCACGGCCTTATCGGAGATTTGATGTTTTACCGGTTTCCTGATATTCGCGGTACACTCGTGAAGTGATCGTACTGTAAAATCCGCACTTCATCGCTACCCCGGAGATGCTGTGTCCCATCGCTCGTGCGTCAACACTACGTTCAAACTCACTTAGATCTTGATAACCTGCCATTGTAGCAGCAGTAACCGATCTAACACCTGCGACAGATACTTGTTGTCTTATATAGGCGTTGCCAACCACAGAGTCGTATTCTGCCTGTCTACATCTCTCTGTATTTGAATATGTATGCCTTTGCCAGTTTCTTTGGAGCTTGATTGTAGTATTACGTTAAAGACTTAACACAATAAGCCAAGATTAAGCTTAGAAACTTGAGGTAACTCATGACGCACCATTTAAAGACTATACGGTGTGATATGATGATGTTACAATCTTTCTTCGATGATGGGGAGAGCTAAAAGTGTCAGTTTAAGATCCAGGACCTTGGTCCGGAAACGACCGAGTCGAAAGTGATAAGCGGAAGTCGTTCTGAAAGCTCTGAAAATAGAATCCATGTAACGTTGCTGTTGTTGATGAAGCCATTACCCCACGGACCGTGCTGTCGAGCGTAAACTTTGAGCGTACCGAGTTCAACTTGCTGCTGAACGATAAGAAACAATGCGACCTGCGCACACGGCAGAGTGCCTAAACGCAGTGTATGTGATCGCAGCACGCTCCACCGGAAGTTGTCTGTTGCATCTGGCTCTCAAATCACACTGCATAAGAAATTAACGTAAGTAAATTTAAACAATGGAAACCCCATGTAGCAATATCAACAATGTAAAAAAAGACATTTTGCTACTTACCGTAATGATGACAAACCAAGTTGCAGGCACAATTAAGAGACTTACATAAACCTTACGGCCACAGCCTCCATCAGTTACACACACACACACACACACACACACACACACACACCATTCACACACCCATAAGCAAGTGCATCTCACGGACACACGACCGTCGACTGCGGGATCTCGGACCGGTATTCAATGTGTCTTTTCCTACAATGACGTAAGTATATTTACTACGTTAGCTCTATTAAAATGTAAATTTTCGACCTTGCCCATATGGTAGCCATGTTGTTGTGTCTGCAGTGCAACATAAATAAAAACATCGGTATCCATGCAAAGCAAAAAAGAATACCATATCCAGTCAGTCAGGACGTCGGCCTCCAAAAGTTCCATTACAAATAGTGCGATACAAAATTACAATAATTCTCCATGTAAGATAAAAACTTTTCATCATTCTCACATTTTACTAAACCCCTGAGGTCATTCTCACTTGATGACGGGTTCTACTAAGGAACAGAATCGTCACAGCATGTGAAATGTGAAATTTGAAATTAAAAAGAGCAAAATATCTTAGTGGAAGTAACACAAACTGTATTGTAGACAGAGCCGAACTACTCCTCAGTAAGAGCGCACTTACGTTTACATAACATCGTTATTTATAGAATGTGCTTCTATTAAAGTAATAATAAAATAACGGAACGCGTTATAAAACCGGAAGGTCACTAAAAATTTTTCGGGTGCAGTGAAGCGCAAAACATGTATCACATCACCTGTTAGCTCAAAATTCTGTGAATGTAGTCATTACACTGAACCGAACGAGAAAGAAATACGCCCTCACTTTGTTTCTTACCATCTCCCGAAAGCTTTAATCGTACATATGTTATTAACTGACATTTACTTTAACACATTGTACCAAGTACAATGAGTTTTGATACATCCTTAATCTGGCGTTGCCTTGACACGGCAGACTTCTATAATACGCAATTATTCCAGCACCAATAAGACGTTTCCCGTCATTTTATTACACCAAATCGCATAACCAACGACCGGTTTTCGAGATACCGTCAATTAACAGGTCATTAGAAGCAGCACATACGCATATGGCCTTCAACTGGAGTCAGCATCACGTCTCGCGGCTCTGTACTGAAGAAACATGGGGTGCGTGTGACGTGGGCGCCGTTCTTCTATCTCACTGTTCTACGTTCCAACTCACGTTCAGAATATCTGACATGCAATATGTTGCTCTACACGTTCGGAAGCACTCCGAAAGTGCTTTTTCCATTCTATGATACCAGGAACTGGGTACGCTCAACTCTCAACTCTCGACTGTGCCGGCGGCTTAAGATTACGGGATAGGCAGTCCCGATGAACACTTAGGTGCAGATATTGGGATAAGAACTCAGCTAATCCTATGCAGACTGCGTACTCTGTAATCACATAAGCTGTCCTACTGTGCAACCTCTGTGTTGTAGGAGACTGCAGCTGGTGTTCGCAGATTCAAATACTAAAGTCGATCAGTCCTAACCATATGGAGTTGTACCTAGTGATGGAACCTTGAAAGACGTATGTATTCATTACCAGCGATGGCGAGGCATGACAGAATCTCTGACCAGAGAGTTATTTATCGTTGCTAATCTGCGCTTGACCGCGCGAGACGACAGTGCTAGTCAGTTGCGCGTAGCGAATCGGGTGGAACAGTACCATGTAGCGAGTCGGCAGGAACAGTAGTAGCATGTAGCGAGTCGGCAGGAACTGTTGCGTGTAGCGAGTCGGCAGGTACAGTGCTAGTTGCACTCTGTCTGTAGTAGTAGTCAGTCGACAGTAGTAGCGAGTGGACGGTTGTACTGAGCAGAAGTCGGCATGCGTCGGCGGTGTGCTATTCTCGCGACTCTGGTCACGATTCGGGACGATGTGTATTGTTGTAGAAGGTAAAGACGCAGCATTGCGCAAATCTAATAACGTATGTTAATTGTAATTAATTTGTTCAAAAAATGCCCCAATAATAATTTTTTTTATAAAGTAACTCTTTTAAAGAAAAACATTCATTCCAATTTAAAGAATATTTCCTATGTATTTCCTCCAAAATTGCACGAGGCTGTGTCGATAAATAAGAGCAGCTATAGATGCAGTTTTTATTGAGGTAAGAATTTTTGCTTTTTTATTCAGTATACAGGGCCATAGGTCAGCGCTGCTGTCCTTATAAAATTTATCAGGTTTAATTATTTCTGTTCAGATGTTACATTCAGTTCATGGTTCATTATTTAATTAATATTATTATGTGGTTTTTGGTCAATTTTCATTTATCATTTTTGTGGGGAGTTTACATTTGGGCTATTATTATTCTTTAATTTTTGTGTGAGGAAATTACACTTGGTTTCATTTCAATTTAACGATATTTTGTAAGGACTCAACATTTGGCTCCAATTTGCATTCTTATTTAACAATATTATTTGTTGGGAGGTTACACTTAGCTCGATTTCCAATTTTAATTTAACATTATTTTTGCGGGGAGGTTACACTTGGCGACATGTGGACCAGGATCGTACTTTTTTGTGAATCTCCTGAGAAGTAGTCAGATATCTGCTCTTATTTACTTAAAAATAATTAGCATTTGGCGCAACGCTTTTTCTTATTTGTCAGTCTTTCTTCCACAGATCATCGGCAATTTGTTGCTCTTTGTTGTAATAGTGTTTGTTGGATTTTGCATTGTATTTGTTTCATTTGTGAATAATTGTGATTTGTGTAAAAATTCCGCGAAAAACTGTTAATAGTACATCGCGAGGTATAATGAGTGAAATAACCGACTTAAATAACTTCACCGATAGTACTTGCGACACTCAGTGTCTTAATGACAGTCGTCAATTTACAGACAATCAGAGTGTGCGGATTATTAATGTTGATTTTGATCCTAGTGATGAACAGACGAATTCAATTGTGTCCTCTGTTAATTTGACGACAATTGATGACGCGGGGCGTTCTGTTGCAATGAGCGCTGCCCAGCTTAACACACCCGGTTTGCAGGATTTACGTGACGAACGGTCAGATTTTTGTAATGAAAACGAACAGTGCAATGAGCATGCGTCGGATTTATTTAATTCCGAGGTAGTTACTAACAGTGCACATCCGATTGGCGAACATTTTAAAGAATCACAGAATAACCAAATGGTTACAGAAAACGTGACAATTGCAGGTATGCCATCAAACAGCACTGAGAATAGAATAGCTAATTTTGGCTCAGATCAAATTGTGGCAATGTTGGTACAAATTATTGAACATAATAAAAAACAAGACAACCTTAATGATAATTTCAAACAGTTTAAAAAATAACAAGACAACAATCTCAAACAACTTAGTGAAAAATTAGACAGCAATTCAAAACAGTCGGATGAAAGACAAGACTACAATCACAAACAACTTATTCATGAAATTAATGAAAAACTAGACAACAATTCCAAACAACTTAATGAAAAATTAGACAACAATTCCAGAAAGTTAAATGAAAAATTAGACAACAATACTAGACAGCTTAGTGAACAGATTAGAGCCGTTGCCACGCAGTGTCATGATACTAAGGAACAGTTACGTGTGGAAATTGAGGCTTGTGTTAGGAAAAGTAGTGAAAAAATTAGATCTGTTGCTCAAGAATTAAGAGATAGGCAAACAGCTACAACAAAATCACTTAGAGGCGAAATTAGTGCAGTCGGTAAACACTGCTCTGAAAAGGCAACACAATTACGCGACGAGTTTAAAGTAATGATAGCAGAACTTTCGCGGGCACTGGATGCTAAGGTAGATGCGAAATTCGACCAACAGAACAGTCAAATTGACGAACGTTTTAATCACCACCTACAAAACAGTGATACGCGTTTCCGTAAATTTATACAGGAACAGAATAAAGTAAAGCGACAAGTCATGGAAACAATTACCGCACAGAGACAGGAAGATAAACGTAAATTGTTTGCGAAGGCAAAAACATACGTAGACAACAACATTGCTACAGTGTCAGACGAAATTAATGCCATCAAACAGTTGAACACAGAATTACGTGATGAAATTTCCGATCTTAAATCGAAAACAGACACACACACAGCAGACTTTCAGTGACAGACAGACTCGAAGAATTAGAACTAACACAGGATTCTGATGTCATTAAAGCTGACATTAAAAAACTGAACGAAACCACGCGTAAAATACAAAAACAAATTAATGCCTCTGACACTAAAAACGATGATCAAGTAAAAATACTGACTGAAAAATATGATGAATTGGCCAGTCGTATTGACGTTATTGAATGTAATAATGACAGCAGATCAGACGATACGTCACCGATTTCATTTAGCCAAACACCTGAATTTCAAAATCTACAGCAGACGATCAGTGAAATAGATTCGTCTAATAATACATTGCGTAGAAAATTGTCAACTTTACAACAAGAAGTGACAGAGATAAAAAATATTTCAGTTAATAACACGTCACAGCATACGGCACATTGCGAACATTTCTCACACTCGTACAGCCAGTGTAACTTAAGTAATTTACAGAGACTACGCGACTTAAAATCCGAAAAGCTACGCGACTTAAAATCCGAAAAGATACAGACAAACAGATTCTTATGTAATCGTGAACCTGTTCACACATTCAGTGACGAGAACGTTGATTATAAGCAATTTGTATCTGTAAAAAAATCTATGGTATTGGAAAACGACGGAGCACAGGTACACGCTTTGAACTGGATACGTCAATTTATTTTTGTACTTTCAATAGCATTGCCTGTAATGCAGAAACTTGAATTAGCATGGATACAACAATTTGCTTCTGAATTTTTACCGCCATTGCCTGTAACACAAAAGCTGAAACTTATTTGTAGCGCGTAATCGACCTCAGGGGATTCATTACGCTTTAATGAATATGTGCCGTAGCGTGCACAGGGCCCCAAGCCGTAGTAGTGCTGTTTCATCTTTAGTTTTCTGCACTGCTGCCTTCTCTTCTACTATCTTTTATAACTATCAAAACAGCTCTTTAACTATTGCTCTACCTAGGATTAAGAACTAGTAAAGAAAACCTGATACGACAAGTTTTACCGAAAGTGACAATTTTATCATTAGACACTCCAGAAATGACAAACACGAGAACTTTAATAACAGAAAAAATTTTAATCATCAGTATGTGTAAAATTATCAGCAATAGCGAACGCATTTTGGTAACAATACAGGTTTTTCACAGCAATAGCAACAAAACCAGCCGGTTAGCATACCTAACCAACAATGCAGTGTACAAGGTCAACCAGGCTTTAATGTTTCGCCGCGTGCACGTATAGTCTCAGCTCCAACAAATAGTAACGCAAAGCAACAAGGAAATAACTACGTACAGAAGACACACTATTTCAATTCCTATCGCAGTGCACCGTATAGAAATGACTATCACGACAGACGTACAAATAATGAGCACAATTTTCAGCGTACATTTAATAACAGTAGGTCTTATCAGCAGCAGAATCATCCACAACGACAGACTATCATGAGTTAACCAGACAGTAGGTATCATCCAGAAAGTAATGCGTCTGGAAGAAATAATAGAACAGTACAAATAGTCGAAATGCCACAGCATCCTCCCGAAAATAATAACACGTCAGATAGAATTTGATTAAATACAGTACAGGTTGTATATTCCAGTAACACAAGCAATACTTTTGACACGCAGAATCTTGTTCATGAGAATGTTATTTGAAACATGCCTTGTTGAATGCACCACTTTTATCGCACCCAGATCTTACTAGGAATTTTTCTATTGCCACCGACAGTTCTAACACCGCATTAGGCATACATATTTTTCAGGAAATTGAAGAAGATGGCTCTACAGTAATTAAAAACATCGCTTTTGCAAGTCGCATTCTGTCACATGCTGAACGAAATTATTCTGTTACTGAACTTGAAACATAATGTGTTGTATGGGCTTTTAAGAGATTTCGGCATTTTCTTTATGGAAGACACAATACAGTTTACACAGATCATAGAGCGATACAAATTTTACTTTCGGCTAAATTTACGCAAGACAGATTAAGTAGACGGAAACTTAATTTACAATAATTTAATTTCACAATTGTTCACATTCCCGGCACACAAAATATTGTAGCAGATGCACTATCCCGTTCTCTCAGCAACAATCAACAAGACATCGCAACCAACTTCTGCAAAGCAAATTTCAGCGTCATGTACATTCAACAAGTTGCATTTGAAAATTTCATTTCGTCGTCATTACAAGACATAGCACAAGAGCAAAGTAAAGACAACGTGTGGAAAAAGATTAAACACCTCTGGCAAAATAGGAAAATTGTTACGATTAGAAACCATTACACTGTACGCAATGACATTGTTTCGCCGCTCTCATCCTGACAGCAACAACTGGTTATTATGCATTCCTGATGAACTTGTTAAAAAATTAATCTGGTATACTCATTTAAGTTACGCACATTACGGAGCCAGAAAATGTTTTCTTATACTGAGACAGAACTGTTATTTTACCAACATGGAGAAACGTGTACGACGATTTTTAGCGTCATGTAAAATCTGCCAGAAAGCTAAATCAGATACGACTTCACATATTCCTCCATTACATCCCATTGTACCTGTTAAATTGAGACATATGGCCGCTGTAGACATTTTTGGTCCGATTCCCAGAACTAATAGAGGTTTTTGCTACATCTATGTCGCTGTTGAACTCACTTCAAAATTTGTTACCTTCACTCCGTTACGCAAAGCTACAGCTAAAACTGTTTCGAAAGCATTTGTAAAACATTTTCTATTTCATGTAGGGCATGTGTTGAAAGTAATTTCCGACAATGGATCACAGTTTCGATCTGCTATATGGACACGTATGTTACGATCTAGAAACATTTCTCCGATCTATATATCCAGGTACCATGCTTCTTCGAACCCTTGTGAACGATTAATGATAGAAATTGGTAAACTGTGTAGAATATACTGCCATAAAAGACATATTGATTGGGACACATACATACTCTCATTCCAAGATGTAATTAATTCCATACCAAATGAATCCACTATGCTATCTCCGTCTGTTATACTGAAAAATGTTGAACCACCTAACAAAATTAAAGAATTAGTAAACTTTCCTACATCTCGTCGACTACAACACTACGAAATAATTGACATTGCGCTGAACAACATCAAACGTGCCGCAGAAGACAGCAAAAACAGGTTTGTACACGCCGTGAATTTCACATTGGACAGAAGATATTAGTACGTACACACTATTTATCCAACAAAGGAAAGAGTAAGTGCAGTAAATTTGAACTTCTATACGCAGGTCCATATCGGATTCGCAGCATTCCTCACCCCAATGTTGTACACGCCGAAACTTTGAGAACCAGAAAAACCAAAGGAAACCACCACATATCGAATATCAAACCTTTTATTGAATGAAGGTACTTTATGATTTTGCATGCTGTAATGCCATTTGCTAATTTTTATGAACAGTTATGCAGTTATATTCACATGAATATTTACTGATGATTGTCGTATTTTTTCTTGGCAAGTGCCCGGCAAGGTAAGGTTAGGAGGTCGCTCTTCTTGTCGTTACACATCAGACCGTGCACATTTTTCCAGATGAATTTACGTATCTTATGAATAATTATGCAATTTTATCTAGTGACATATTAATTTTATTAAATTCTCTCTCCATTAAACTCTTTAATTCTCGCCTCTATTAACTACACAACATACAAGCTGAACACCAAGAAGGTCACATTTCTTGTCATCATTTTTTATTTATGTACGATTGTTTTCCTGTTTTGTTTGTATGTACTATGAAATAGTTAAGATATAGCAAACACCAGTTGACTTTGACATTTTTGCCTTATGATATCTCAACATCGTGACTACTTTACTTCCTTTTTTTTGCTGCTACATTGTGATACACTGGGTACATTTTTGCCTCTGAACACTATCTATGTTTTTGACATATTACGCTTTCTGTCATGCTATGCTGTATGCTCAATTATGCTACTATAAACCAGTTTTTATCTAATGCGTATATGATTTAAATGCAAGACATTAATCTTTGTTCATCATTTTCAGAAAGAAATAACGTGTAAAAGAGATAAATTAAACAGAAATGGGAATTTCACCTTCGGAATGAACGAAAGAGGATGCAATACTTCGTGATGAAGAGTAAATGGCTCAGAATTAACAAGCATTAACAAGAATATACTGTAGTCTTAACTAATTTTTTCTTTCAGAATACAAGGCGATTGATGCAGGCTGTCAGTGAGAACTACACATCTTAGTTTTAGTGATGAAATATGATAGAAATAAAGAAAAATTGTATAATGAATAACGAAGTGACTTTTTTGCAGATGATAATGAATGGTGATGAATAATGATGAAGAGTATGCTAATATGGATAATGAAGTTTTTCTTTACAGGTGATGATACTATTGGAGTTATGGTGATATGGATAATGAAGTTTTTCTTTGCAGATGAAAATAATGATGAAGTTTATATATTTGCTGTTAGTTAGGAGATGCTATGTAGTTATTTAAGTATTTGTTGCAGTTCGTAATGACAGTATGTGTTATATTGCATAGTATGATGACTGAAGGTTTTGGAAAGGACAGCTACGGAACACATTTTTTTATACACATTTCACTACCTGTTAATTCGAAGTTCACTACTTTTCAGCATAAAATGCATTTCTTCTTTCAGTTTAATAATCCATTTTTGTATTTTACAGGAGAAATTATTTATGAAATCAATGTGCTATAAGCAGTTGTTCATTAAACCTATGTCATTTATGAATGTGATTACATATACTCTACTTGTTTCATAATCTTGCTACAGCTGACTCATGACGAATGACGTTACACATCTTCATTTGCAGCAACAACTCAAAAGCAAATATTTTCATTCTTCAGTAATTACCCAACGCAATGCATTGCTTAAAAAAAATATAATGCTTTGTAACTAGGCAATGAGTGCCAATGTTATCTGTAAAACGATTTATGTACATTATTCTGTAATACTATGTCATTTATTAGCTCTTGTTTCCAATGATGACTTCTGATGGTTTATAATTAGGCAATGAGTGCCAATGTCCTCTGTAAAACGATTTATGTACATTATTCTGTAATACTATGTCATTTATTAGCTCCTGTTTTCAATGATGACCTCTGATGCTTTATAATTAGGCAATGAGTGCCAATGTTATCTGTAAAACGACTGATGGACATTATTCTGTAATACTATGTCATTTATTATCTCCTGTTTTCAATGATAATTTCTGATGGTTTGTAATTAGGCAATGAATGCCAATGTTCTCTGTAAAACGATTTATGTACATTATTCTGTAATACTATGTCATTTATTAGCTCCTGTTTTCAATGATGACCTCTGATGGTTTATAATTAGGCAATGAGTACCAATGTTCTCTGTAAAACGACTGATGGACATTATTCTGTAATACTATGTCATTTATTATCTCCTGTTTTCAATGATGATTTCTGATGGTTTGTAATTAGGCAATGAGTGCCAATGTTCTCTGTAAAACGAATTATGTACATTATTCTGTAATACTATGTCCTTTATTAGCTCCTGTTTTCAATGATGGCTTCTGGTGGTTTATAATTAGGCAATGAGTGCCAATGTTCTCTGTAAAACGACTCATGAACATTATTCTGTAATACTACATACGTGGTACAGAAATGTTCAATAACTGGGCAATGAGTACCATCAACTATTAGCGTAATTCTCAATGAAGACTAGTATGTGACTTAATGTCCTTCACCTTCTGACCTAATTACCTGGAATTACTGCAATATCCGTTTGTCCTGTATATCCTCATGATCATGGAGCACTATATTTGGTTTTTGTACTAATTCTACGTTGGTGTACCTTACAAGAACGTCGTGTTGACACGACATGCTGTCCACCACTGTGAGCGATGGAGATGCTATTATGGTCCCACTGTTTGGTGTACCTAATGTACTACCAAAAAGATAACATGGAATATTACTACGACATTTCAGTGTCTTGGCTACGCTGATTAATACTTCTGGGAAAAGAACTTCAGATTGTCTCACTTGGTGTTGTGCTTCTGTAGAAAGATATGGACTTTCAGTGCAGCTGCGTGCAACCTAAAGTGCTACAACCATGATGCAATCCTTCCCTTTCCTATCCTAATTCTTGTAACATAGTGAAAATCATTTTTGCTAACTTGATTTGTATTCATGACCTATACATTTTTTGATTTGCTGATATGTTCTGAACTACAGTTCATGTGCACTTATGTCATTTGTTAATTTGTTTTGTACTCATTGTATATATATTTTGTCATTACCTGATATGTTCTGTACTCGGTGCATGTGCACTATATTTACTTCATGTTCTACACCTATATATCTGTATATTCTGTGATTGTAAAGTTAGTTAGTTAACAAAAATTTGTTGCTCATGGCAAGTCCAAATGACTCACCATCGCTGCCAAATTTTTGCCCCCCAGTGGAGGGTTATGAAAGACGTATGTATTCATTACCAGCGATGGCGAGGCATGACAGAATCTCTGACCAGAGAGTTATTTATCGTTGCTAGTCTGCGCTTGACCGCGCGAGACGACAGTGCTAGTCAGTTGCGCGTAGCGAATCGGGTGGAACAGTACCATGTAGCGAGTCGGCAGGAATAGTAGTAGCATGTAGCGAGTCGGCAGGAACTGTTGCGTGTAGCGAGTCGGCAGGTACAGTGCTAGTTGCACTCTGTCTGTAGTAGTAGTCAGTCGACAGTAGTAGCGAGTGGACGGTTGTACTGAGCAGAAGTCGGCATGCGTCGGCGGTGTGCTATTCTCGCGACTCTGGTCACGATTCGGGACGATGTGTATTGTTGTAGAAGGTAAAGACGCAGCATTGCGCAAATCTAATAACGTATGTTAATTGTAATAAATTTGTTCAAAAAAATGCCCCAATAATAATTTTTTTTATAAAGTAACTCTTTTAAAGAAAAACATTCATTCTAATTTAAAGAATATTTCCTATGTATTTCCTCCAAGAATCAAAATTAAATATACGCCAGCATTGCACGAGGCTGTGTCGATAAATAAGAGCAGATATAGATGCAGTTTGTATTGAGGTAAGAATTTTTGCTTTTTTATTCAGAATACAGGGCCGAAGGTCAGCGCTGCTGTCCTTATAAAATTTATCAGGTTTAATTATTTCTGTTCAGATGTTACATTCAGTTCATGGTTCATTATTTAATTAATATTATTGTGTGGTTTTTGGTCAATTTTCATTTATCATTTTTGTGGGGAGTTTACATTTGGGCTATTATTATTCTTTAATTTTTGTGTGAGTAGATTACACTTAGATTCATTTCAATTTAACGATATTTTGTAAGGACTTAACATTTGGCTCCAATTTGCATTCTTATTTAACAATATTATTTGTTGGGAGGTTACACTTAGCTCGATTTCCAATTTTAATTTAACATTATTTTTGCGGGGAGGTTACAACCTGCAGACATGCTTTTCGTGTATGGGCAAGCAAATGAAAGCATCAGACGAGCGAAACGGCTGTACAGCACCAAATACCCGCGTAGAAGATATCGGGATCACCCCATGTCTTCAAGTCTCTTTCAACAATTACGTGAAACGGTCTCCCGACTTGGAGGATGCAGTGCTTGATCTAGTGGATGAGTTTCTGCCATCAGCACTAATCAGATGCACGTGAAATGAATGTTTTGCAAAGCACTGTCATATGCAGCTACACCCTTACCATCCACAACAAGTGGGCGCTTTGACAGATGAAGCTTGTTTCACCACAAACGGAATGCTAGTACACAGTCGAAACAGTCATGGCTGGGCCGATGAGAATCCTCACGCTACAGCTATGAATAGGCCTCAACACATATTATGTCAACGTGTGGACAGGAACAGTCAGTGACTGCGAACTAGGTGAATTCCTCCTTCCTCTTCGCGTAAATACACAGTTGTATACAAAGTTTATCAGAAACAAACCACACAGCTTCCTGGAACACATCCAGGTTGTTAGCCAGCAACACATGTTGTTGCAACACAATGGAGACTCCTCTGTTTTGGCTGAGGTTTCGTGGTCACCTAGATCAGTCATTCCTTGAAACGCAGACAGGCAGAGGAGGTCATTCACCTGATCTCAAAACACATGAGTTGTTCTTGCGGGGTCATGTGGAAAGTCTTGTGTACGAGAAGATGTTGCTACTGAATAGAATCTCCTGACAAGTATTCTCGCTGCTTGCGACGTTGTTGAAACAATGGCTGTGGTATTAAAACGAGTACAACCGCACCTGTGCAACAATGCCACACTTCCAGTGACACGCTAGGGGACCCCATGCTGAACAACTGCTGTAAGTTTATATGAATCTTCGGAATCCGAAGCTGTGATATATATCAGATAAATTGAACAATATTATAAGTATAGTTGCTACTCACCGTATAGCGGAGATGCTGAGTCGCAGATATACACAACAAAAAGACTGTAATACAATAAGCTTTAGCCGCGCGGGATTAGCCGAGTGGTCTGAGGCGCTGCAGTCATGAACTGTCGAGCTTGTCCCGGCGGAGGTTCAAGTCCTCCCTCGATCATGGGTGTGTGTGTTTGTCCTTAGGATAATTTACGTTAAGTAGTGTGTAAGCTTAGGGACTGATGACCTTAGCAGTTAAGTCCCATATGATTTCACACACATTTGAACATTTGGACAATAAGCTATACACCACAAGGCTTTTGTCAAAAAAAGACAACACACACACACACACACACACACACATACAAAAGCAACTCATACACACATGACCAAAATCTCTGGTAGCTGAAGCCAGACTATGAGCAGTAGTGCATGATGCAGAGTGGGATATTCTAGCAGGCAACAGCGAACCGCCAGTTTGTACTCAAGGGATACGTCTCCCTACATCGAAATGCTGACCACACACGGTAATTCTCTTGAGCCCGCTTGTTTAGGCTGCTTATGGACATAAGTCACGTTGAACTGCTGGTTGGCGAACAAACGTGGTCCACTGGACTGTGATCGCTGGCAGCATCATCTTTGGTTACTTGTAGCGATCCTTCATGCTGTTGGAGAGTGTAGTTACAAACAGTAGCACAACTTACAGCCAACACTCACAGGCATATCTGCCTCGAACGGTCCAATTACATACCAGAATATGAAGTCGATTGTCACCTGCAAACCGAAATTAGACGGTAAATACGCTTACGAAAAAAAAACTAAGGTTGGTAGGCGTGTTCCTACAGGTGAAAGATGACGTCTATTTCGCGCAGCTGCATGAGACTGGCACAAGCAGTGCCACTATTACGATGCAAATCAAGTTTGCGTTAAATACGCTCTGTAACGGTCATCGGCGTTAGTTACCTTTGAGATAGAACGTAGTGAGTTGGTTTGTCAAGAACGGCTTTACGAATGCGCCTTTATCTACAAGTCACTGAGTTCGAACGAGGTCGTGTAATGGAGCTACAGAATCTAGACGTTCCGGCTGGCCGGTGTGGCCGAGCGGTTCTAGGCGCTCCAGTCTGGAACCACGCGACAGCTACGGTTGTAGGTTAGAATCCTGCCTCTGGCATGGGTATGTGGGACGTTCATGGTTAGGTTTAAGTAGTTCTAAGTTCTAGGGGACTGATAACGTCAGATGTTAAGTCCTATAGTGCTCGGAGCCATTTTTTAAGCTAGACGTTCCTTCCTCGATATTGCAGACAGACTTGGCAGAGATGTTGCCGGTGTACATGACTTCTGACAGCCGTGGTCACGGGAAGTTACGATCGCTATCAGACAGGGCGCTGGACAGCAACGGGACACTACTGAGAGCGAAGACCACCGTGGTCGGTGTATGGCTCTGGCTGGCATGGCGTACTGCCTCTGCTGCAGCAATTCGATCAGCAGCTAGCACCACAGTGACGCAACGAAATGTTACAAATCGGTAACTTCAAGGGAAGTTCCGAGCCAGACCTTCTATAGCCTGCATTCCACTGACTCCAAACCATCACCGGTTGCGACTTCAGTGATGTGAAGCGACACCTCTTTGGAGGGCGCAGTAGAGGTCTGTTGTCTTCTCCGATTAAATCTCCTTCTGCCTCGCTGCCAGTGACGGCTTGTGTTGCTTAGGAGGAGGCCTGGTGAGCGCCTGCAATCAACCTGTCTGCAGGCTAGATACACTGGACCTACACCAGGGGTTCTGGTCTGACGTGGGTTTCGTATGACAGCAAGAGTTCTCTCACGGTTATCCCATGCACCCTGACTTCAAATTTGTTCGTTAGTTTGGTGATTCGACCTGTTGTGCTGGCATTCATGAACAGCATTCTAGGGGTTGTTTTCAACAGGATGACGCTTTTATCACATACCGGTGAAGTAATAGAACCCAGTACGTTGTCCTCGTTGGTGAGTGTTCATCGGAGGTGAGGGTATCATCTGGAGTGCCCCAGGGAAGTGTGGTAGGTACGCTGTTGTTTTCTATGTACATAAATGATCTTTTGGATAGGGTGGATAGCAATGTGCGGCTGTTTGCTGATGATGCTGTGGTGTACGGAAAGGTGTCGTCGTTGAGTGACTGTAGGAGGATACAAGATGACTTGGACAGGATTTGAGATTGGTGTAAAGAATGGCAGCTATGTCTAAATATAGATAAATGTAAATTAATGCAGATGAATAGGAAAAAAATCCCGTAATGTTTGAACACTCCATTAGTAGTGTAGCGCTTGACACAGTCACGTCGATTAAATATTTGGGCGTAACATTGCAGAGCGATATGAAGTGGGACAAGCATGTAATGGCAGTTGTGGGGAAGGCGGACAGTCGTCTTCGGTTCATTGGTAGAATTTTGGAAAGATGTGGTTCATCTGTAAAGGAGACCGCTTATAAAACACTAATACGACCTATTCTTGAGTACTGCTAGAGCGTTTGGGATCCCTATCAGGTCGGATTGAGGAAGGACATAGAAGCAATTCAGAGGCGGGCTGCTAGATTTGTTACTGGTAGGTTTGACCATCACGAGAGTGTTACGGAAATGCTTGAGGAACTCGGGTGGGAGTCTGTGAAGGAAAGGAGACGTTCTTTTCGTGAATCGCTACTGAGGAAATTTAGAGAACCAGCATTTGAGGCTGACTGCAGTACAATTTTACTGCCGCCAACTTATATTTCGCGGAAAGACCACAAGGATAAGATAAGAGAGATTAGCGCTCGCACAGAGGCATATAGGCTGTCATTTTTCCCTCGTTCTGTTTGGGAGTGGAACAGGGAGAGAAGATGCTAGTTGAGGTACGAGGTACCCTCCACCACGCACCGTATGGTGGATTGCGGAGTATATATGTAGATGTAGATGTAGAAGTAACCCATCGTTTACACAGTGCCGACATGGTCGCGGCCTGCTCGATCACCATGTTGGTCTCAAATCTAGCACATATGGGACATCGTCGGATGTCAACTCCAACGTCACTCACAACCAGAATTAAGCGTCCTTGTATTGCCGGAAGAAGTGTAACAAGCGTGGAACTCCATACCACATATTGACATCCTGCACCTGTTCGACACAATTCATGTACGTTTGCATGATTGCATTCAACATTATAGTGGTTGGACCGGTTATTAATGTACCAGCATTTCATATTTGCAATGCCTTATCTCGCGCTTAGATTAACCTGCGCTCTTGAAACGTTAATCACTTACATTAATTACCTAGGCAAATGCATTCCAAAAATTTCAATTACTCTACATTAACTATTTTTTGGTGTTGGGATACTTTTCCGCTATTGTATAGTGAAGACATTTCCCTGAACTCAGCGGTTTAGTCGCTTTGAAGAGGACCGCATCGAATGTGGTCGAAACATCGGTTCTGTATTTTCAGAGTTTCATATTGACGATGACTAACACACGAAAACGTTTTATTTAAATTGACACTTGCATTGGAAGCCTACGTTTTTATAGTTGGTAAGATTTTATAATTTCCAAAGTTCATTTGACAATGAAATTTGATTTGTAGGCTAATCTATTACGGAACAGCAACTGCTTCTTAAAACTCCCACAGAGCATGCCGGAAGGTACTTCATATCAGAGAAATCCTCGATAAGAATATCCTGCTGAGTTTCGTCTGCTGAGAACAACTCAATGAGCTCCTTCAGTATAATGTGTCAGCCGTCCACCTGAGTCTTTTAATCTGTTAACTTCTTAGGTGGTGGCAGGAATTTTCAGAATATTTTTAAGTGTGTAATGTTCTGGACAGCTATAGTTCCTACGACTTATTGGATCAGTCGTGAAAACCGACTATATTTTAAATCCATACTTGAATGACTAGTATGGAATTTAGCGTAAATATCATAGGTATCTCTCCTCGTTATTTATTCTCTTAGCATTCATTTTTTTTGATCACTTATGTCTGAAAGATCGTGTATACTGTTTAGTTAACATTTCTTTCCTTGTTCTTCGCATACTTACATACAAGTAGATTGAGGGTATAAAAGAACATCTAGGCAAATTATTACCAGAACGGGTGTAAAAATGATCCAAAAACATCATTAATCCTTACATTCGTGCAGTTACCTGGAATAGTGAATGTACAGTTCTACCATTATTCAGTAACTCGGCACGCTACGATTACATTCTATAAAGTATTGACGGATTCCGTCTTGTGAGTTTCCTGTAGACAGCTGTAGTCCATTAGTAAGCAGAGCACTTCGGCTCTTTATATTCTATTGAGTTCGGTAACACAATGTGCACAGAAAGGACAGAACATTTAGTTCAGTCACGTAGCCCTTTCCTCGAAAGTTCGCGGAGAATATTGGTGCTCAGCTTTTATTCTGACGTGCCACTCCGGAGTAATTCACAAATCGGCCGCCCTTTTGTACGTCACTCGGGGAGCGGCAATACACAGGCAGGCCACCAGCTAGAAAACTAATGGCGACATCTCTGAATAACTCCTGCAGGTCTTTTGTCCAAACCATACATTTTTCAGGCAAGCGTAGAATTTCTAATCTATTTTATTATTTTATTAATTGGTCGCCATTGTTAACGACTGACCAGTTTTTGAGAACGGTAACATCAAGGGACGCTCCGAATCACAACTTGGAGCAGGTGTTTCGTATGGAGAACGTCATTTGGTGCTAGAATTTCTCCAAAATGTACGTCGTCTGGTGGCAGTTACATCAGTAGTGGTTTTCAGTTTATGAAGTGATGATTCAGTAGAGAGGTCATTCCGGACGATGAAAATGGATTTAATGAGCAATCAAGTGATTCAACGATGAATTAGGACACAGGAAAGGCACCACATTTTGTTGCAAGATGAGAAGGAGATCTTTGATGTGTTACTCCGCAGTTCGGTGGTAACGAATGACACATCTATTTCAAATGTGGGTAAATGTAACGTAATAGCTGGAACGAACAGAAGGCACCAGACAGTGTCAGATTACGACATGAGTGGGGAACATCTACAGCACATAATACCGCAAACATATTTTGCGTCATACTAACAAGCAATATGAACTGGGACGAACGCTAAAAATATGTACGATGGGCGTCTGAAAAGTCCATGCAAAGTACGAGAGATGGAACCACTGGCGCGTATCGAGTTCATGTTTAGTTAGTAGCATCTTTGGAAAGGATTTCAGCCATATTGGTCTATTTCTTTCTGTTTGGCATTCGTGTGAATCAAGGAAGTCGAGTGTCAAAAAATGGACGAAAAAGAATTGCGTGTGCTGATTAAACATTACTTTATGAAAGGCAAAACGCCGCAGGAGACTAAAAAGAAGCTTGATAAGCATTACGGTGACTCTGCACCTTCGACTAGAACAGTTTGTAACTGTGGCCATATGGGCACAAGTGATGTGAACGTTCTAGAAGCCCTGTGGAGGTTACGACTCCAGAAATCATTGATAAAAATCAATGATATGGTGTTGGATGACACAAGAGTTAAGGTGCGTGAGATTGCTAGTGCTGTGGGCATCTCGAATGAACGGGTACATAATATTTTGCATTAACATTTGGACAAGAGATGGCTATCTGCAAGATGGATTCTGCGATTGCTCACGCTTGACGAAAAACGGAATCGTGTGAAGTGTTGCAAGGATGGTTTGCAGCTGTTCAGGAAGAATCCGCAGGACTTTAAGCGTCGTTTCGTCACTGTGGATGAAACATCGATACATTACTATACTCCTGAGACCAAACAACAATCTAAACAATGGGTCACCAAGGGAGAATCTGCACCAAAAGCCGGTCGGTGTGGCCGTGCGGTTCTAGGCGCTTCAGTCTGGAACCTCGTGACCACTACGGTTGCAGGTTCGAATCCTGCCTCGGGCATGGATGTGTGTGATATCCTTAGGTTAGTTATTTTTAATAAGTTCTAAGTTCTAGGGGACTGATGACCACAGATGTTAAGTCCCATAGTGCTCAGAGCCATTTGAACCATTCTGCACCAAAAAAGGCGAAGACCATTCCTTCAGCCGGAAGGGTTATGGCGACTGTCTTTTGGGATTCGCAAGGGATAATCCTCATCGACTATCTGGAAAAGGGAAAACTATTACAGGTGCATATTATTCATCGTTATTGGACCGTTTGAAAACGGAGCTGCATGAAAAACATCGGGGATTGGACGGTAAAAAAGTCCTTTTCCATCACGACAATGCACCAGCACAGACCTCAGCAGTTTTGGTCGCAAAAGTAATGGAAACAGGATTCCAACTCGTTTCATATCCCCCATATTTTCCAGACTTGGCTCCCTCGAACTACTATTTGTTCCTCAATTTGAATAAATGGCTGGTGGGACAAAGATTTTATTCAAACGAGGTGGTTATTGCAGTAACTAATAGCTATTTTGCAGACTTGGAAAATTCCTATTATTCGGAAGGGATCAACAAATTAGAACAGCGTTGGATGAGGTGTATATGTCTAAAAGGAGACTATGTCGAAAAATAAAGAAGTTTTACCTCAAACACATAAGTGGTTTTTATTTTTGCACACACTTTTCAAATGCCCCTCGTATTAGGATGAACAGAAGACATATATAGGTTGGAATAGTTCTGCAAATGTGCACTGTGGCTATTACGGAAACTGGATGCAAGAGGTGTGTGCGACCGTTTGTCGAGTTTTGTTTCAGCTTTCTTACCGAATAGGCACTATACGAGACATCGAACATGTTAAGAAACGTGCTGCTCTGGACGTAACAGGCCGAAAAGTATGGCTCATACAGTACTGTAACAGTAATGCTCGAGGAATGTACACCATCTAATGAAAAGTGCCTATACACATGTATGTAACGCTTAACTGACCACTAGACGTCACAAGAGGCGGATCCGCCAGTATAATAGGAGTCGAGGAGTATATTGTTATCAGTACAGAAGAAGTAACAGGAGGAAGAGTCGGACAGGAGAGTTCAGTGACTTTGAACGTTGAGTAGTCACTGAATGTGATGTAAGTAAGAAATACATCACGAGCATTTCATCTCTTATGCACCCGCTGAAGCCTGTTGTTGTGTACACAGTGTAAACGTGAAGGAACAGTCACAGCTAAACCAAAACCATAGGGGCCTCACGCACTGACGGACAGGAATTTTCGAGCATTTCGGAGTATGGACGTGTAAAATTAGCTCCACGAATCGCTCGTGAGTTCCAACGTGCTGTCAGCAGACCAGCTACTATAAAAACTGTGCGTTAGGAGTTCATACTCTGAAAGTGGCAGGGGTAAAATACAGGGAGCGAAAGGCTTATTTACAATTTGTACAGAAACCAGATGGCAGTTATAAGACTCGAGGGACATGAACGGGAAGTACGGGTTGGAGGGAGTCAGACAGGGTTGTAGCCTCTCCCCGATGTTACTGGTTTGTTGGTTGGTTGTTTTGGGAAAGGAAACCAGACAGCGGGGTCATCGGTTTCATAGGATTAGGGAAGGAGAGGGAAGGAAGTCGGCCGTGCCCTTTGAAAGGAACCATCCCGGCATTTGCCTGGAAAGATTTAGGGAAATCACGGAAAACCTAAATCAGGATGGCCGGACGCGGGATTGAACCGCCGTCCTCCCGAATGCGAGTCCAGTGTCTAACCACTGCGCCACCTCGCTCGGTCCCGATGTTATTCAATCTGTATATTGAGCAAGCAATAAAGGAAACAAAAGAAAAATTCCGAGTAGGTATTAAAATCCATGGAGAAGAAATAAAAACTTTGAAGTTCGCCGATGACATTGTAATTCTGTCAGAGACAGCAAAGGACTTGGAAGAGCAGTTGAACGGAATGGACAGTGTGTTGAATGGAGGGTATAAGATGAACATCAACAAAAGCAAAACGAGGATAATGGAATGTAGTCGAATTAAGTCGGATGATGCTGAGGGAATTAATTAGGAAATGAGACACTTAAAGTAGTAAAGGAGTTTTGCTATTTGTGGAGCAAAATAACTGATGATGAAGTAGAGAGGATATAAAATGTAGACTGACAATGGCAAAGAATGCGTTTCTGAAGAAGAGAAATTTGTTAACATCGAGTATAGATGTAAGTGTCAGGAAGTCGTTTCTGAAAGTATCTGTTATGAGTGTAGCCATGTATGGAAGTGAAACATGGACGATAAATAGTTTGGACAAGAAGAGAATAGAAGCTTTCGAGATGTGGTGCTACAGAAGAATGATGAAGATTAGATGGGTTGATCACATAACTAATGAGGAGGTGTTGAACAGAATTGGGGAGAAGACGAATTTGTGGCACAACTTGACAAGAAGAAGGGATCGGTTGGTAGGACATGTTCTGAGGGATCACCAATTTAGTATTGGAGGGCAGCGTGGAGGGTAAAAATCGTAGAGGGAGACCAAGAGATGAATACACTATGCAGATTCAGAAGACGTAGGCTGCAGTACGTACTGGGAGATGAAGCAGCTTGCAGAGGATAGAGTAGCATGGAGAGCTGCATCAAACCAGTCCTAGGACTGAAGACCACAACAAGGAGTTCAAAATAAAGGAGTGGAATGGTCAAGTAGCTCTTCATGCGTCACACATTTCTGCAGTCAGGGCTAACAGACGCTTGAGGTGGTGTAAAGAGCGACTTCGCTTCAGACCCGGTGTCCAGCGTCCGCCGAAGGCGGTCAAAAAAAAAAAAAAAAAAAGCCAAAAGGGTCCAGGTGCACAGTGAATGCTAAGTTTATTTGAGTTAACGTTATTTAGAGTTCGGTGGTTGTTCAGAATTAATATGCACTTTCACACCAGTGCTGTTTGTCTTCCAACAAGAAGACTTTGTTTTGTTCCTGACTGTGCTATAACTTGTTTCCGGTCAAAAAAAAAAAAAAAAAAAAAAAAGCCAAAAGGGTCCAGGTGCACAGTGAATGCTAAGTTTATTTGAGTTAGGAGAACGGAAACAAGTTATAGCACAGTCAGGAACAAAACAAAGTCTTCTTGTTGGAAGACAAACAGCTCTGGTGTGAAAGTGCATATTAATTCTGAACAACCACCGAACTCTAAATAACGTTAACTCTAAACTGTTACTACGCCCGAAGGTCGGTGATAGAGAAGTCAGATTGCCACTAAAATCAAAGCGAACACTCTCAGAGACTGTTATTAACTAGTAGTTGCATAAAGCGTTACACTAGAAAATAAGCCAAGTCTCTGACTCAGTTAAAGTCCCCGAAGGATAGTACAACATTGAGGTTTCAGTATGATGAAAACATAGAGACATTCAGTGTATCACAAATGAAAACAAAGTCCAGAATTCTTATTAGTCAGCTTGGAGAAACAGCAGTAAGAGGCATTGCATCGTCTTTGCAGTGGCACCAAAGTGAGTTCCTGATTGAAGAAACGCACAAGCATTCGATGCCTGACCCAGGAAGCTCACTCGGAGCGAAATGGCCTCTCAGGGGCCGCGTGCCGACCTATGTACAGTCCTCGGCTCCAGAATACAGTCGGTGAGGAGGCTGGAATAGGAAAGAGGTTCCTGGGATCGACCTCTACTGGCGCCTCAGTCGCCATCTGGTGGTCGTGTGTAGGGGAGCAGCGCTCGAGTGTCCTCTGTAAGAATTCAGGCTGCCCGCGTAACTTGGATGTAATGCGGGTTGCAGGCCGAGTAGGCCACGGTACTGCGTCTGGTTTCGGTTTCTTGAAGAATGGGCTGCAATTCCTCCACAGACACTCAGACACGTCATTGAAAGTGTCCCCAACACCCCACATTAATGTCGACGAACTGCGTACTTGCGATAAGATCGTTTGTATGGGAAGTATTCGAATAAAGTATATGTAATTCTTACGAAATTATATTCGGAAATTTGATGAATACCGAGTAACCATTCGGCTGTCAACATTATACTCCTCGCGTAAAGATCACAAGTGTAAGACAAGAGAGGTGAGGGGGTGTGCAGAGCCTTAAATTAAAGATTATAATTTTTCACTCGCTCTATAAGCGAATCTGTACCGTAAAGAATTTTAACTATGGTCGTTTAATCACGATAACATCTGACTGTGCGCCCGAATGAACTGGAAACATGACATTGGTACTGAAATACTCACAACTGAAGCTGGGACGTATAGGCCTACACGCTTACAGTCGAAAACAGGCAGCCATTCATCCCATCGATGACTCCCATTAAAATTATAATTAATGAATAATTAATATCGGTACCGCAAATTTCATTGGGACTCAGTTTGTTGCAGGATCTCACAACCTATTTTTGTAAAGAAAGTGAATAGTTCATAGTAGGGTCGCTGTGGTATCACCTATCTTCGATTTTATTTCTCTTGTAGAGCAAATGTTTATGCAACCGCACAAGTGATTTATATGGCTGAAAGACTGCTAAAGACAAATTATCTCTGACTCGTTATATGAAGACTCTGTGAATATAACGTGGACCGTTACGAGCACAATGCACTTAGTTACTTCTGGTTTAGAATTGCAGAGACTAGGTATGTAGTGGAACTGTAATTAGCGGCAATGTGGTAAGCTGCCATTTTGAATACCGAATGTAATTTGATGAATTATGATAACATTTCATCTCGTACAAGAGGATAATGTATTCTGAAATGTAGTTAGGAATATCATTTATGGAAAAAATATAATTTCATGAATGGAAAAGGTACGTTCAATTCTTTGTTTATTTTAACCTCTTCCTTGTCTGTGGCTCGGAACAATATTTGGGATGTCGTAATTCGTAGAGAACTTTGTATCCTGGGAAACCAGTAGACCCTGCACCATGGGCCGCTTGTGTTCTACTTTAAGATATTAAACACTGGACTTCATCGAAACTAATACGAGTACACAACTTGGACACTGATTCCCGTACTGCAGAGTGAGTGCGTTGTAGCACCCAAGACGGTTTCACTACGACGTACGATTGTGCCTATGATTATTTTAAGAATTTTCAGACTCGACGATCGGCGGAATTCTGCAGAGCCATAGCAATTTTATTCCATGTACAGACTTCGACATCAATAATCAGAATAAGATTATGAACTGTGACTCCTAATCATTTAGTTTAGTAGACTTAAGAATTGAAAACAACAAAAAAAATCTACCTGGTAGTGTGGGAGATAACTGTGTAAAAATATTTGGGAAGCCCAAAACTTTTCTGTTAAGTAACTAGGTATTAGTCAGTCATAATAATTTAACATCAGTTTAATGGAGATGGAAATTAAAACGCCAGCTGACTAAAGACGAATTACACTAACACAACCAGTGGGTTATCGTGCGGTAGTGTTAACGACGATATTTCATCTGGCATTTGTATTATTAACTATATAATATTTTGTGTGTCACGCAGCTTCAACAAAAAGAAAATCATGTCAAAATATCTGAATTCCAAAGATGCGTCCAAAGACATTTTGAGCACAATAATAACCTTTGAGTCTTTTGATTTGATCCATTATAAATGGTTTCTGAAAGCCTGCGACTGTAGATACAATAGGTTTGTTTATAAATAAATAAATCTTCTGCTACCAGTCACGATTTTTCTTTATTTTACTATATTTCTCGAAACGCGTCGTGCGAATAGTAAAATAAAGAAAAATCGTGACTGGTAGCAGAAGATTTATTTATTTATAAACAAACCTTTGAGTCATTTACAATTTGGGAAGCTGTACTCCTATTGCTGAATATAAATACTAACACGAAATAAGGCGTGAAGTGGCAGTAGATATGAACGCTTTTAGCTACAAAACGCACTGAACTAACCTAACCAGTTCTCATGGAAATCACCCAATAAGTTACTTTTATACAATTTCAACAAGAAAAGAAACCTCACTGGAATACTGTACACCAAGCAGTAAACAAGAAAAACCACACTCACAATGTAAGGGAAGTTTTATCAATTCTAGATCAATAAAAATATTCGTGGGTCAATATCTTCTTTATTTTCCTCGTTACTGATTTTAAAGTAGTAAACACTCAAGTAATCATTTACGCTGTCCAAACTAAACTTTACATTTTCACAAAATTTGAAGACAAAAGTCAAATTAGCAGAATTTGGATCACTATTCGTAATGATAATCCGACAATTAAATAGGACATTAGGGAATACGACCCGGTCTACGTACCAATGAGTAAAAAGAATATTAATAATTTACAATCAAACTACAGTAATGCAGAGGCACTTTCTCAAATTAAATTATATAAAAATTTGTCACTGCGGTCGTTATACTACTGCTGTCGTATTTAAGTCGTTAATTTTACGCATAAGAGGCGAACAACCACGACATTGTAGATGAGATATCGTCGTCTCGTAAAAGGGGGCTATGTTCCAGCAATTTCCTTTTAATCCGCCAGTGCGTATTATCACAAAGGCATTTTATTTATCAGTGTTACTCCTTTTCACTGAATGTTTTCCAAAGCATTTGCTCTGAAGATAGGCCACTAGTAATACAGTAAACCATGCCAACAGCGACGTAATTTATAGATAAATGTATATGCTTTGATAGGATATCAAAAATATATCGAAATTATGGTAATATTTGCAAAGATTACCCCATAAAATATTAGAATCAGTGATGGCAAAGTATTATCAAAAACTGTTTAGGACACCTGTGATGGGACGCTACAACTAGAGCGCGGGTACTGGTACGAATTACTTACAGCCCTGCGCTGTGCAGTGCCTCGCCGACAATACATGGATGTGTAGATAGTTTGAATTATGCAGCATGTGGTGCAGAATAAACTGGATTTCCTTTTAGCCATTAATTACAATTTCCGTGGTATACGTTTCCAATTAGGTAAGAGCGCCCGCAGTGCAGGTGTTCTATTTTCTATGAGCTGTGCGACCGCAGACCTACTACCAGCCCCCACACAGGGTGATCTCCGGCCACCGTGACGCAGGGGCCAGCCAGGTATTTATGGCAGCTGCGTCATTAATTTCCGAACACCAGATACACCAAACGCTGTGAGCAGGAAAACTCCAGATACACGTCGTCCCCAATACTAAAAGAATCCCACACGTCAGTTTCCTCTCGTGTTGGAATACGGAGCATCGAAAAACGTGAACGTCATTTCATTTCACATTTTCTTCAGCTTCAGGTTTGGTTATTGGCACGTGGTCCACCAGAGCGGTATACACTGATGACAGAACAACATGTGATCATGGCCCAACGCGAATTTAAATGCCGCCTGCTAGCTTTGTAGCACATGACACGCTAATGAAAGGATGCAAGAGGAGCAGAGACCAATGAGGAAACATTCAAGCGACGATGTGGGGCGCGATTGTGGAAGTTCACTGACGGAAGCATCTTTGTTAAGGGCCAACTTGTTATATGATGGTAGTTTAAAAAGTTATCGGACAGGAATAGGAAGAAACGACGTACCTCAGCGGAACTTATTTTCATTTTTCGATGTATACTAGCCTTCCTGTATACTAATGCAATAGCCCCAGCGAAGTTCTAATGCCCGGATCTCATCTCGAAAATTAGGTTCCTCCATGTCGGGAAAACACACGTCAACTTACACTCTAAGTTCTCTGCTTGTAGAGAACCTCCGTCGACCAAGATAAATTTTTAGCTTGGGCAAGAAATGAAAGCTTGATGGAACCAAATCAGGCGAATAAGGCCCACGTGGCAACAATTCTTAACTCCCGTATTTTTGTTATGGTAACGCAACTTATGCCCGGGAGCGCGTTTTCTCGATTAAAGATGACCTTCTTCCTTGTCGAACTTACCATTTCTTTTCATATCTTCTGCTGTAGTTGGTCCAGAATGTTAGAGTAATATTTTCCGGTAATTGACCTTCAGGAAGCTTCATTATCGGCAGAATCCATTTCGCAACCCAGAAAAAAGACACAATGAATTTTCCGGCAGACCGAATTGCCTTCGCTTCCTTTGGTGGTGGTGAATCAACATGGTTCCACTGCTTTGATTGTTACTTCGTCTTTAGTGTGTAGTAGTGGACCCAAAGTTCATCTGTGGTCACACACAGGCACAAAAGATCTCGTTGGTTGCTTTGAAAAAAGGGTCAACCATCCTTCGGAATTCTCCATTCTGAACTTCATCATAGTTGTCCTGAAAAAACTTGAACGCATTTGTCCAGTTGTCAAGAGTTTGATATGAGGAAGCTGAGTACCTCATCAAGTTCTGAAAATCGGCATAAATGTCCTTTGCTTTCATGTATTTTTATGAAGCACTTAATCACCGTTCGAATCAAGAATATTTTAATCTTCATAAATCACGACACGGGGCAACAGAGAGACGTCCACATCACAGATCGCCACGCAGAGCACTGACATGTCACGTGTTCAATAACACACCTACTGTTACGCAGGAACCTCGTTGCGCTAGTGCTGACACATGGTGATGCTACGAACTTTCCAATGTACCCTCGCAGCTCGACCCTCCCGGGAACGAGCATACTGCAAACGGTGAAGTTGGTCTGCTGTCCGAGTCAATGGATTGTCAATGGAAAATGATTGTAGCACGGGAAGACTACGAGTGTGTGACAAGGTGAGGTAGTCCACATCTCATCAGAGAAAGAGCTGGTTGCAGGTTTGTCCACTGTGTAAAGGGGGGTAGGCGGCGATTCGTGGTCGAAATGAGAACAGGGTACAGTACTGTCGTAGCTAAGTATTTCGGAACATAACGTTCAGCGCACATTGTTAAAACTGGTACTAAACAGGGTACGATTCTACGTGATGTTCTGTTGTTGATCCGACGACATGAAATGGTTCAAATGGCTCTGAGCACTATGCGACTTAACGTATGAGGTCATCAGTCCCCTAGAACTTCGAACTACTTAAACCTAACTAAACTAAGGACATCAAACACATCCATGCCCGAGGCAGGATTCGAACCTGTGACCACAGTGGTCGCACGGTTCCAAACTGAAGAGCCTGGGACCGCTCGGCCACACCGGCCGGCCCGACGACATCAGTTACGATTACTGTGGTGAAAGGATAGTCGATATTGGACCGTGAAACTAATTAAACCTGTCGGCTGATCGGATAATTGCTGATCGGATAATTCACCTGAGATTCCATGGGATGGACGATGGCGGCCAATCGAGGATCATGCCAGTGGCCTCTGGGTAACCCAGAGCCACAATGCGGTCCCATAAGTGCTCCTACAGGACATCAAACTGAAGGCACCGTGACGGCTGTGGACTGCGAAATATTGCTACCGACAACCCACATCCCTTCATGCTTGATATCTTTCCAGAAGGGCGGTGGTATCTGTCAGCATGGTATTTGACCGTGTGAGAAGGCCACAATCGTGCTGCAGTGGTTTGAGCAACACGGTTTTGAATTCACTTTGATGTCGTGGACGCCACAGCCACCTTATCTGACTCCGATGGGAAACGTCTTGAACGCTATCCACTGCCAACTCCACATTCTTAAAACACTGGCACTTCATTTACAACAGTAGTGTGACCTATCCGTATACATCAGTTGGCCTTTACACCCAGAAGACAAAGACTTGTCGGATCCAGTATCATGACCTGTCCATGTACGTCTGTTGGCATACATCCACCAGAAAACTATAAAGGACTAGTTGCATCTATGGCACGCAGAGTTGCTGCAGTATTGCGCACTGAGACGGATCAAAACACTGTTAAGCAGATGGTAATAGTGTTTTGGGTCGCCAATGTAAGTGGCGCCGCATAGAAGCGTCAGAGGGTCGGTTAATAGCGGGGTATTGCTAAAAACAAGCAGATTCATTAAAAGTTAGCCTATCACGAAAGTACCCCGGACATAGAATATTGATATCTGCTGACTTCATTCCGTCTAATATCAAATGGGAAAGCTACAGGGTGACTGTATGGAAAGAAACGTAAATTAGTTACAAACTATGGTGTGCACACACGGTATTCAACTTGTAAAATACACTACAGGTATTCGGACTTAGGTCATGACGTTCGATATGCCTCCCATCATTGGCGATGATGTGGCGCAGACGAATAGCGAAATTATGCATAACCCGTAGATGTTGTCGATGACCTCCTGAAGGCTGTTTCCAGCTCGGCAATGGTTTTGAGGTTTCTGCTTTACACCTTCTATTTAATATAGCCCAACAAGAAGGAGGGGCATGTATTCAGATCAGGAGGATATGGCGGCCAATCGAGGGCCATGCCAATGGCCTTTGGGTAATCCAGAGTCAGAATGCGGTCCTCAAAGCGCTCCTCCTGGACATCAAACGCTCCTTCTTCGATTGGGTTGAGCTCTGTCTCGGATGCCCCACATCTTGTCGAAATCAGCGTCACTTTGGATAATGGGAATCAAATAATCTTCCATAACCACCATGCCATCAAGAAATATCGCGCCGTTTACTCTTTTGTTGGACGTTGCACACCACACAGTCACCCGTTGACGGCGAAGACACTTCTCGATCGCGAAATACGGATTCTCAGTCCCCAAATGCGCCAATTTGGCTTACTGACGAGCCCATCCAAAGGGCAGTGTGCTTCGTCACTAAGCCAAACCACGAATGCGAATACTAATTCCCATCATGCCCCGCGGCCGGCCGAGCAGTTCGAACGTCCTAACCCAAACCGTTCAGAAGTTATGACGATATTATTTCCGATAGTTCAATAATTATTGGACCCTGTACGTATTTGTTATCGGCTGCAAGGATCGACAGTGTTGTAAGAAAATTCTGGAAATTCCGTCTGAAAATGCCTCAAGAAACTACTCTGACGATGCGCACGAGAAAGTAAGATACTAGAAGTAGTTACAAAAAGACCCTATATTTTTTAGTAAGTCACAAATAAGAGTAGAACTAGCAACTATAAAAATTACCGATGAAGGTAGGAGAGTGTTGTGTTCGGTAGAACTGGTAGAGTGGTAAACACCTTATTTAAAAGACGAAGGAAAGCATTTAGTTTAGATTGGGCAAACAAAGAACAATTTCTCTTAAAGTTTAAAGACTTTATAAGCCACGGTGTGGGCAAGTGCATTAGAAGTAATGTAACAAAAGATTGCAATGAATTACCTTGGTTACAAATCGTTGAATGTTGCGAAAGCACAGGTTACAACACTCTCGCTGCAAACGAGATTACAGGAATACAGATTGAGCAAAGTTATTGGCAGATAGTTCAGAAATAAGAAACGCCTATTCAAGAAAAGTTGGGTCATACGTAAAGTTGATGAACGGCTCCAAAATTTCCATTCAATATCTCGTGGATGTGTCTGGTGTCGAAATTGAAAGCAGTAGACATACGGCAGGAATATTAAATTCCCCATTTAAAATTGTATTCACGAAAGAGAATACAACTGTTCCAATATTTGTCCGCCGCGCACACTCGTAAAAGAACAACATTAACGCACGCGACACTGAGAAACAGGGTTATAAAAACATTGTGGCTCTAAGTTCACACATTTTGACGTTCCTGGAGAGAGAAAACGTCTCGAAACGAATCAGCAAGCAGTCACAAAATCTCGCAAGCAATAGATGCAGATTAAGAGGTATATTCTGTCTTCTTAACAGAAGGAGTTCGGCGCTGTACCATGCCGTCGACTCTTAATGAATGCACCATCAGACAGAGTGTCTTTACAAATACGTGACTGACTCTAGGAATGTTTGACTAACAGTGCTGTACTGGACGGGAAGTATTTCAGGGAAGGAAAGTAAGAAATACTTTAAGGACATCTAATGTTTTGAATATAGCAAAGGATTTTATGAGGTGGCATCAGCAATACTATACGATTATTTGACGATCTCAGTGACTTCCAAGTCACTGGATGTCATCTGAAAAACAAAACTATCACAGACATTTCTAACCTTCTAAATCTGTCCAGGTTGACTGTTTGTAGAGTTGTAAACCTACTGAAGGCTACTATAGACTGTTGTAAGTAAACGTAGACTACGTTAGTTTTCCTTTTAGCTTTGGTCAGTTAAGGGCGTACCCGAGTTAAGTATACGTTGATTTTGTTGCATGCCTGTTGGGCGTTACCTAATAACGATCACTTTTCTTATGTATGTGATCAGTGTCTCACTAGTTTCCCCTAAAATCCTGAAGCGGAAAACCATCTAGCAACTGAGTGAGCATATATAAAGGGTCGAGTAACCTACAGATCATTTCGTCCTACATAGTTATCATCGTGTCTCTTAATTAAAAGTAAACGGTATTTACAGAAAAAATTAAATTGTCAATGTTTAATTAAGGTCTTTTTCGAAAATTGTTGTTTTGTAATTTGAAACAGAGGGACGTTGTAGTAAAAATAAAGAAAACAATACAGGTTTATCATATAGCGCTAGAAAATGCAATTACCTCGACAAAAAGGTAATATAAAGAAAACTCGGAACAAAAATATATAAATCATTGCTTCAATACTTCGTCGAACTTATATAAAATACGTTTCTGTTATTCATAAATTCTTTCTCATTTATAATTAATAACAGAAAACTCTCGCCTTTGATCCTGACGAAATACGTTCTGCTGAGTACACAATAACAATAATAATACACATTTTTTTATGTTTGCTCTTGTAAATTATACTTTCATCAAAATAAATTGCCTTGGTTACATAAATGCGCAGAAGTTATTCGATCAACTAACTGTTATTATGAACATGCATGATGGTGCAGGTGAAAAATAGGTCCGCAACTTGTCTTATAATTGAAATAAATGGTTGTAGCTTCGTCGTAAATTGCACTGAGAACGACTTTTCACTGTAACTTATGACGGAGCTACAACCATTTATTTCAATAAGTTCTATTACCTATGAAATGAAATTTATATTCTGAAAAGATATGAAATACGCAATGGATTAACACTGAATGATCTGCGTTCTAATTTTGTGCGAAACACACAACCAAGAAAAGAAAAAAGAAGCCGTAGGGTCCCAGTTTCCCACCTACACATATATGTATGTTTCTTTTCCTGCCAATGCTTTCAGCATCACCGGTAATGCTACAATTCGCTACCTCAGTTATGTACTGTATCAATACTAGCGAACCGTAGTTTTGATAGAGAGCAAGTCTGTTGGTGATTGTGAACTGGAAATGGAAAGGAACAACCGCAGATAAACCAAGACTACGCAATCTTTATGTACTGATGGGAAGAGACGGTGGAGCATTGGTGAAGATGACTGTAAAAAATCGAATACATTTAGCGGAAAGACTCGCTCTTGAGTTGCAAACAAAGGCCAATAGCCCAGGTGACGCAATGACGGTACGTAAGGCGTTAAAAGGAATCTGGCAGAATGGTCGAGCAGCTCGTCATAAGGTATAAAATTTGGTGAGGGGGTGAAGAGGACGACGTCACTTCACAGTGGAAAACTGGAAACGACTGATTTGGGGTGATCAATCACGCTATAACGTGTGGAGATTCGATGGAACGGTTCGCTTTTGGTGAATGATTAGGGAACAGTACCTGCCATTGTGCGAGGGTTGGAACTTTAATGGTGGCAACTATTTATTCACAGCTGTACAAAATAGATACGTGTTTCAAAGTTTTACTGACCTTCAAAGTAGTCACCCGTTGACAGCGATGTGGAAGTCGCACCTAGCAGTGCCAGTTGTGTTGACAGTTTTGAGCGTCGCGGTCTATTCCCGACGAATTTGTAACAGTTCTGAAGCGAATGCCGTGTTTCCTGCAGTTTAGAAATCGAATTTAACTCACGAGGGCTTGAGTCAGGGAGTGCACTTAGCAGTACCATCAGTCAAAGAAATCAGTAACAGCTTGCACTGTACGTGCTTGAGCATTGTCCTGCAAAATGATGGCCAGGTCCAGCAGAAAGTGTCATCACTTCGGTCTCTAAGCTGTTCAGTTTTGGAACACAACCTACGACCAGCTCAGAGACAGAAGTGATCACAATTTCTGCAGGACGTGACTATCATTTTGCAGGACAGTGCTCAAGCACGTACAGTGCAAGCTGTTACTGACTTCTTTGACTGAAGGAGCTGCTAAGTGCTGTACCACCTACTGCACTCCCCTTACTTAAGCCCTCGTGAGTTCAACTCTATTTCTAAACTGAAGGAAACTTCACAGCATTCGCTTCAGAACTGCTACAAATTCGTCGGGCAATAGACCGCGCCGATCGAAACTGTCAACACAACTGGCTCTGATAAGAGTATGCTACGTCTTCCACATCGCTGGCATGGGGTTACACACAATGCTGGTGACTACACTTCCTAAGCCCTCGTGAGTTCATTTCGATTTCTAAACTGCAGGAAACACGTATCTACTTTGTACAAGTTGTAAATAAATAGTTCCCACTATTAAAGTTCTAACCCTCGTATTCAGTACCAACAGCAAATTACAGAGGACGTTATTTTGTGGTGTATAATGTTTTTCTTACTTAGGGTGTGGTCCCCTTATTGCGCTGAATAAAACGGTAAATGTGGAAGTACACGAACACATTTTGCAGCATTGTGTACTACGTGCAGTAGAGGACCAGCTCGGAGGAGATGGTTTGCCTGAATTAGCATGACAGTGCAGCAAGTCGTAAAGCAGAATCTGCGAGGGAATGGTTCAACGACTATCGTTCCTTCATTGGATCGGTCAGCTCATAGACCCGTCCGAACCCAACGTAAACACTTGGGATGAGGATGTCGACTTCGCTCATAACCCAAGCCTCATCATTACCTTCACTGATTTCCGTTCTTCAGACGAAATGTGTTGCCGTTCCTCCACAGACATTCAGACACCTCAATGAAAGTAGCCATAGCAGAGTTCAAGGCGTTGTAGAGGCAAAGGGTGGCCATACCCCATACTGATGTCCACTAGAAGACATCCGGACACTTCTGATCAGATAGTGAAACTGGTTAGGTGTAATAATAAGAACTGACTGAAATGGGACGATCACGTGAAATCAGTATCGTGAAGGCTAGTGGACAACATATTTGTTGGAATGGTTCTGGGAAAGGAACTCGTGTACGAGACTACTGCGACCAGTTCTGCAGTAGTGTCCTAATGTTCTCAGTCCTTATCAAGCAGGCATGACAATATGCTTGGAACCAATTCAGAAAATCACTGCTACGTATTTACCAGCACAGAATAGCCATCACGGGATTTAAGAGAAATGCCTGGGGAACCTAAATGGGAATGCTTGGATTAAAAGTGGCGTACCTTCACGAAGCACTGTTGAGCTGATTTTGAGAACGGCTATTCGAAGATGAGTTTGCAGTCGCTATTTTGTCACCAATGTACATCCCGCGTACGGAAGAGGTCAGCAAGATAAGAGAAATTAGAACGTGTATGATGGCAGATAGTCATTTTCTGCGTCACTGTATATGCGAATCTAGTAGCAAAGAAAATCATAGAAAATCGGTAATGTTAATTCGACGTTCCTTCCGTTGACCACTGTGCGGTGTCTTGTGTAAACGCAGATGTAGACGCAGAAGCCATCTCATTTCGTCACCTGTTCACTTTAGTACTCCTTCGTTCAGTACTTTTCAGTCGACTTCATTTCTGACACTCTGCAATAGCGTCGAATTTCGGATGGTTCCACTTTCCCTACTTTGGGCGCTTCTCGTTTCGCTGCAAAAGCATACTGTCCTCAAGACGTATGCATTTCAGGGAATTATTGGACACGCCCATATCACTATCTGATACTAGGAGTTTCTCTTATTGAAGAGAGCTTGTTTCGCCCGTGCCAGTCTACTTCTGATAATTTCCTTGCTTTGGCCATTCTACGTAATCTAGCTTCCTAGATAAAAGAATTCTTACAATTCTACCAGCACCATGACGTTTTCAATTAAGATGTGAAGCAATCCATCATTATCTTTTCTGCTGGGAGGGAAAAATAAAAGTAGCCCCAAAAATATTCTATACACCTTAAGGTAGGCATTCTTAGCTACACAGCCGGCCGAAGTGGCCGTGCGGTTAAAGGCGCTGCAGTCTGGAACCGCAAGACCGCTACGGTCGCAGGTTCGAATCCTGCCTCGGGCATGGATGTTTGTGATGTCCTTAGGTTAGTTAGGTTTAACTAGTTCTAAGTTCTAGGGGACTAATGACCTCAGCAGTTGAGTCCCATAGTGCTCAGAGCCATTCTTAGCTACACCTATGGCGGATTATGTAAGCTGGAATGCCTATTTTAAGGCTCATGAGAAATTTTCAGGTCAGTTTTCTTTTGACCATTTACTGCTCCTCATCACCTTCGTCTACACCCCGTTTATGCTTAAGCTACATTCAGTGGCCAGTGTCCTATCTATTTCTTCAATTGGTCTCCCAACACTTCTTCGCCTCAAGCCACATTTACGATGTGCAAGGAATTTCAGAAAGAATTTTCGCTGTACAGCAGAGTGTGCGCCAACTGCAAATTTCCCGGCAGATTAAAATCGTGTCCTGGACCGCGAGTCGAACCTGGGACCCTTCCTTCTTCCGGAAAAGTGCTCTACTAGATGGCGTATCCAAGAAAAACTCTCTAACCGTCTTTTTCGCGACTGACGAAAGTCACTAGTTCGAGTATAAGCCTGGCACAAATTCCAAGGAATTCTTTTAAATTTTCCGTTTACCGTAGCGGTCTCAAATGCTTATTAATTATCATTCGGCAGAAGTATCATGCCTAGAATTATAATATTACGACAGGGGATCAAATATAAACGAGATTTTTGTTCCTGAACATCAACAGTTGGTAGGACATGCTCCGCGCTTCTGATGTGCTTAAGTGGGACCGTTAGATGGCAGGAAAGCGTGCTGTTAGATATTCCCCGCCGTTCCGTCAGTAACGCTCACGATGTCTGAGCAACAGGTGCACCCCTCCATTGTGCAACGCATAATTATCAAATTTCTTTCTCGTGAAGGAGTTACATCGGTGGAAATTAGTCAAAGATTGACTTCACAGTTCGGTGACAAAACGTTATCAAGGTCGCGTGTGTTTGCCTGGCGTAAAAAGTTCAAGGAAGGACAAGAACGTGTGGAAAATCAGCAACACGGTCGCCATCCTCGGACCAGCATTACAGGCAAAAACATTCGTGCGGTTAAAGAGATTATTGACGACAATCGAAGGATGAGAGTATCAAAAATTGCATTAAAAGGTCGGAATAACTTACGAGTGGTGTCAAGCAATCATCACAAACGACCTACAGTTCAGTAAAGTGTGTTCCAGATGGGTCCCTAAACTTTTGACCGTAAATCTGAAGTTGACACGTTTGGAGGTCTGTCAGAGGTTTACAAGGTTTGTGGAAGAAGGTGATGCATTTTTGAGTCGGATCGTCACCTGCGACGAAACATGGGTTCACCACTACACTCCAGAACCAAAACAAGCCAGTAAGGAGTGGTGGAGGGAAGGGGAGGCAGTACCAGTCAAAGCCAAGACACGTCTCCAGGATGAGATTTTCACTCTGCAGCGGAGTGTGCGCTGGCAGATTAAAACTGTGTGACGGACCGAGACTCGAACTCGGGACCTTTGCCTCTCGCGGGCAAGTGCTCTACCAACTGAGCTACTCAAGCAGGCCACACGACCCGTCCTCACAGCTTTAATTCTGCCAGTACCTCGTCTCCTACCTTCCAAACTTTACAGAAGCTCTCCTGCGAACCTCGCAGAAGTCTGTGATTAATCAACCGCCGGCCGAAGTGGCCGTGCGGTTAAAGGCGCTGCAGTCTGGAACCGCAAGACCGCTACGGTCGCAGGTTCGAATCCTGCCTCGGGCATGGATGTTTGTGATGTCCTTAGGTTAGTTAGGTTTAACTAGTTCTAAGTTCTAGGGGACTAATGACCTCAGCAGTTGAGTCCCATAGTGCTCAGAGCCATTAATCAACCAAACAACATGTGTTGCAGTCAACTCTAGTCTAAGATACTGGATATAGACACAACTCATGCATTCTAGCAATTTAAGGGTAGTTTCATGTATGTTCCTGGGAGAGGCAGAAGGAGAGAGCAAACGAAGGTTTGTTTCGAGGGATAATGCGGAGAAGCGGGGCTGTACGCACGCCCTCTCTTATTAACTCTCTCAGTCAGTCGTTAGATCCACTATATCCGTAATGTCTTGCGTAAAAATGAGAGAAGTAGCTCATATGTCAACATTAAATAGTGGGGCAAGCTTGCTAGGTCGGTGGGCCGCCTAAAGAAAACCTGAAGCAAAATCCTCGGATATTGTGATAAATGTTATATTTTCTGTGTGACTCCACATTATTGTTTGCATTCCACTGAAGTAGACACAGAAGACTTGAATATTCACCGTTAACGGATAATTTGGGGAAAGAAATGTGTTATCGGTCGAATCAAGGCCACTTTTTTCCTCTTTTACCAGTCTGCCCAGTGTACGTCTACAAACATGTGTAACTAGTTGTGTCCCCCAAACCCTATGACGTCTGAACGTGGTTTCACCTTGGTTTAGACACGCCTTGAAGACACTCACCACATCACTCCCAGAACACCGCACAAATCGTGCAGTAACCGAAACACTCGTGCAGAGTTTCCGGGCTATCACAATCAGTTCTTGGCCGAACTCAGATCGATCGCGAGCCTTCCAACACGGATAGCAGCCTCACTGATACTACATGCACCGTGTGTATGTGTGTGTGTGTGTGTGTGTGTGGCAATAAAGCCTCGCCTGGTGACGCTGCTACAGCCTGAACGGATTTATATCGTTAATAGGTCTGTGGTCATAATGTCCTGGCTGGTCAGCGTACATTTGTGTGACGATTTTAATAACGTTCCCACCTCTTACAAGCCGCTTGTTATAATCAAGAATTTCCAATTACACTATTCCCACCTGCAGCCAGTTGGTTTGAGAGCTATGTGAACTACGTCCATGCTACCAAATCTCTATTTTATCCCGCAGATTTTCATATAAATTATTGCAGTTAAACTGAACGGGTTGCTCTTGTCACCAATACAGTCACGTCTGAGGCGGTTACGATGAACGGAAACATGCCATTTTAATAAAAATTGAAAGCACTTTAGTCGGAAACCAAAATTGGTTTCAAACTATTGTGGTCGTAAGGTATCGGTCAGCTTTATTCTATCGCTTACGTTACGTTACGATCCGTTATTCCATCAAATTCATTAATAAAATTTTACTTTTCTAGATATTTGAAATGTCTCATTTGTTACTGAACTGCAGGTACATTCTTCATTGACTTTCGAATGTACACTCCTGGAAATTGAAATAAGAACACCGTGAATTCATTGTCCCAGGAAGGGGAAACTTTATTGACACATTCCTGGGGTCAGATACATCACATGATCACACTGACAGAACCACAGGCACACAGACACAGGCAACAGAGCATGCACAATGCCGGCACTAGTACAGTGTATATCCACCTTTCGCAGCAATGCAGGCTGCTATTCTCCCATGGAGACGATCGTAGAGATGCTGGATGTAGTCCTGTGGAACGGCTTGCCATGCCATTTCCATCTGGCGCCTCAGTTGGACCAGCGTTCGTGCTGGACGTGCAGACCGCGTGAGACGGCGCTTCATCCAGTCCCAAACATGCTCAATGGGGGACAGATCCGGAGATCTTGCTGGCCAGGGTAGTTGACTTACACCTTCTAGAGCACGTTGGGTGGCACGGGATACATGCGGACGTGCATTGTCCTGTTGGAACAGCAAGTTCCCTTGCTGGTCTAGGAATGGTAGAACGATGGGTTCGATGACGGTTTGGATGTACCGTGCACTATTCAGTGTCCCCTCGACGATCACCAGTGGTGTACGGCCAGTGTAGGAGATCGCTCCCCACACAATGATGCCGGGTGTTGGCCCTGTGTGCCTCGGTCGTATGCAGTCCTGATTGTGGCGCTCACCTGCACGGCGCCAAACACGCATACGACCATCATTGGCACCAAGGCAGAAGCGACTCTCATCGCTGAAGACGACACGTCTCCATTCGTCCCTCCATTCACGCCTGTCGCGACACCACTGGAGGCGGGCTGCACGATGTTGGGGCGTGAGCGGAAGACGGCCTAACGGTGTGCGGGACCGTAGCCCAGCTTCATGGAGACGGTTGCGAATGGTCCTCGCCGATACCCCAGGAGCAACAGTGTCCCTAATTTGCTGGGAAGTGGCGGTGCGGTCCCCTACGGCACTGTGTAGGATCCTACGGTCTTGGCGTGCATCCGTGCGTCGCTGCGGTCCGGTCCCAGGTCGACGGGCACGTGCATCTTCCGCCGACCACTGGCGACAACATCGATGTACTGTGGAGACCTCACGCCCCACGTGTTGAGCAATTCGGGGGTACGTCCACCCGGCCTCCCGCATGCCCACTATACGCCCTCGCTCAAAGTCCGTCAACTGCACATACGGTTCACGTCCACGCTGTCGCGGCATGCTACCAGTGTTAAAGACTGCGATGGAGCTCCGTATGCCACGGCAAACTGGCTGACACTGACGGCGGCGGTGCACAAATGCTGCGCAGCTAGCGCCATTCGACGGCCAACACCGCGGTTCCTGGTGTGTCCGCTGTGCCGTGCGTGTGATCATTGCTTGTACAGCCCTCTCGCAGTGTCCGGAGCAAGTATGGTGGGTCTGACACACCGGTGTCAATGTGTTCTTTTTTCCATTTCCAGGAGTGTATTTACAATAGTGCAAGGGTGAGGATATCTTTGTCAATTGCGCACGACGTTAGCGTAATAAATGCTAAAACCTTAATTTACTTAGCAATGAAAGAAGAATGTGAATAATTACAGCTTAGAACAACCACGTAACTTATTTTATGTAAAGGGGCTAGCTCCAGTGGGCAATAGACTGATTACCGTTAACTGCTGAATGAATTTCCCCCTTACTTCCTAATTATTAATTCTGAAATTATTCTGAATGACAACATGGTTCCACAATTGGCTGAATTTCTGACTTTGTTTGTTTTGCTGCAGTCTCGACTGTTGTTGTTGTTGTGGTCTTCAGTCATGACACTGGTTTGATGCAGCTCTCCATGCTACTGTATCCTGAGCAAGCTTCTTCATCTCCCAGTACCTCCTGCAACGTACATCATTCTGAATCTGCTTAGTGTATTCATCTCTCTACGATTTTTACCCTCCACACTGCCCTTCAATACTAAATTTGTGATCCCTTGATGCCTCAGAACATGTCCTACCAACCGATCCCATCTCCTAGCCAAGTTGTGCCATAAATTTCTCTTCTCCCCAATTCTATTCAATACCTACTCATTTGTTATGTGATCTACCCATCTAAGCTTCAGCATTCTGCTATAGCACCACATTTCGAAAGCTTCTGTTCTATTCTTGTCCAAACTATTTATCGTCCATGTTTCACTTCTATACATGGCTACACTCCATAGAAATACTTTCAGAAACGACTTCCTGACACTTAAATCTATGCTCGATATTAACAAATTTCTCTTCTTCAGGAACGCTTTCCTTGCCACTGCTATTCTACATTTTATATCCTTCTACCTCGACCACCATCAGTTATTTTGCTCCCCAAATAGCAAAACTCATCTACCACATCTACCACTTTAAGTGTCTCATATCCTAATTCCTTCAGCGTCATCTGATTTAATTCGACTACATTCCACGTTTTGCTTTTCTTGATCTTCATCTTATATCCCCCTTTCAAGACACTGTCCATTCAGCTGAACTGCACTTGCAGGTCCTTTTCTGTCTCTGGCAGAATTACAACGTCATCGTCAAACCTCAAAGTTTTTATTTCTTCTTCATGGATTTTAATTCGTACTCCAAATTTTTCTTTTGTTTCCTTTACTGCTTGCTCAATATACAGATTGAATAAGATCGGGGATAGGCTACAACCCTGTCTCACTCCCTTCCCAACCACTGCTTCCCTTTCATGCCCCTCGACTCTTATAACTGCCATGTGGTTTCTGTACAAATTGTAAATAGCCTTTCGCTCCCTGTATTTGACCGCTGCCACGCCACCTTCAGAATTTGAAAGAGAGTATTCCAGTCAACATTTTCTCGACTGTTAGACCATATTCAGACTCTTGAAGTAAGTTGCGTCAATACAGAGTTGTGCAAATTACACAGTCACATTTTTTTAAAGTCATACATATACAGATTTTGAGAATACTCAGAGGGGCAATCATATAACCAAAACGCTTTTCCAACAAACAGTTACACGCAGTAATTGTGCTGTATGTGTGTCTAATACTGCAAAGTACTTAAGTTTAATGTCATATTTTTAGGAGTTTGGGTCAATGCCTAAACATTTTGCTTTGTCGCTATCACAAACTTTTAGCCATTTGATTATTCCTCTGAATAGTCATACTTTCTCAAAATCGCTATATAAACATCTTCTTAATTTTTCACCCTGTGTAATCCGCATGAGCCCGTGTGTCAATGGAACTGGCTTCCGAGACTGCAGTAAAAAAACAATGGTGACAAATTCAGCCAGTTCTGCAATCATAACGTCATTTCGAAAATGCCCAGTGGCAGAGGATCCACAAGCAACAAAATCAGTAATAATTGTTTGTTCAATTTGCCACAATCACGTTTAATACCGTCAATTTATTACACGCATTGCTAATTTTTGCAGAGCACTCGCTCAAATTAGTTCATCACGACGCTGTAGGGTGGATGGTGAACTGACAATTAAAGTCTACATACATATTAACGAGACTTTTCACTCTGCGTAGCGCTGATCACGCAGTATTGTGTGTCTGTCCCCAGCTTTGCAGCTTTGTTTTGTTCGCATTATGGTGGTGACTAGCGAAGCAGGAGGGGGGGGGAAAGGGGGGGGGGGACGCGGTCAGGGTTGAGGGGGGACCGCAGTTTGCGCAGACGGGCCGTCTCTGGCGCCTGTCTGGGTGTGTGTGTTTAGCTGGCTGCATGTCTGGAGAGCGCACAGTTCCAGGATGCATTTTCGTTGGTTTTTATTGGGCAAAATAAACAAAGAGTGTCAGCTAATAAGACATACTGCAGGATTCCATGACGATAGCTGCCCTGAACCAGAAACCTAGTCGTAAAATGAGGTGGAACGCCAGTTAGCTGGAAGGTGGAATGCAAAATTCTTTGCCAATCTTAATGAGTTAGTCCTTAACTATACCGATTAGTGCTCCTACATTCGAACATTTGTACAGTTGAATGCATGTTGCCTCGGCCTAAAACATTCAAAACAAACTACTGCTCATGGACCTGAAATTAAAAATCTTAACTTGGCATCGGAAGATCTGCTCTGATCTGCAACAATAACTTAAATATAATTGTCCACATCTTAACGCGAAATAAATTATACTGCTGTGCAGTGAGATTACGGTTTCTTCTACTAGGTGGTTTGCCAATACTAGATGGCAAGTGTGGAGTCATGAGATAAACAGAATCAAAAATTAATTCCGAACCAATCTAATAATGAAACTAGAAAAATCAATTTACATTTTAAGTTTAAAGTGCATGCTTCTTTAGGCACACTTGTCAGTAACGACTATCTGTGGACAAGCATACAGTACAGAAACCATACTGCTCATAATACAACATTACATCTATTTGTCGAAAGGTTTCTGCTCGATATGTGTTTACATTCTCAGAAGAAAGGGGTTGAAACAATAATTTCTTGAGCACTTCCACGTAGCCACTATCTGAACACACCAAATCACTTCATTGGATACTTAGAATGAAAGTTTTACCACACGTATCATGATAGGCATGAGGTTGAGTTACAACGTAATGCGAAGATGCACGTGGCTACTGACAATTGGCTATCAAACTAACGATCTTCTAGTCGTGAATCTGATATCAAAGGAAATGTTCACAGAATTATTATTCTTCACTAATCGTATTACAGAATACTGTAGATAGTGGCGGGCACAAAACCTTTCGTGCACTGTATCACATTCAGCACGCAGAGGGCAGCGGCCACAGTGGCAGGACTCAGTCCTCTCGAAGACGTGCCTTGAAAGCAAGTGTCTGCTCCGTCATTTTTTAAGTGTCAGTTAACGTGTCCCAAAACTTTCTGACGTAAGCTATTACAAACTTTACCCAGCTACCACAGAGGTCTGTTCCAACGTGGTTTTCAGATAAAAAGCTCGTTGAGTTCGCAGACGATACGTAATAGCGTAGCGAGGAAGATGTCTTTACAAACAAAACTAAAGCCATCTCTCACCCGGCTTCATATCTGATCGGATCTTGACGTATAAAAACACTTGCAGAGTGAGAATTATTGAACTGTATGAATTAAAATCCTCATAACTTCTAAACGGTTTGCTTTAGGATCTTGAAACTGCACGGTTGGCCGCGGCGTATGATTATAATAAGTATGCGCACGTGTATGGTTTAGTTTGGCGACGAGGCCCACTTTCACTTGGATGGTTTCGTCAATGCGGCGCATTTGGGGCACTGAGAATGTTCATTTCGCGATCGAGAAGTCTCTTCACCTTAACGGGTGGCTGTGTAGTTTGCAATTCCGTCACCGGATAATGGGTGCGATATTCCTTCATGACACGGTAACTACTGAACGGTACGTGAAGGTTCTGGAAGCTGATTCCATCCCCATTATTCAAACTGACCCTGATTTCGAAAAGAGATGATTCATGAAAGACGGAGCTGGACCCCATAGAAACAGGAGAGCGTTTGATGTTCTGGAGCGGCACTTTGGGGGCTCTGGGGTACCGAGGCGCCGCTGACATGGGCCTCGATTGGCCGCCATATCCTCCGGATATGAACGTATGCGACTCCTTTTTGTGTGGCTATGTTACAGACAAGGTGTGCAGCAGTAACGGCAGACCCATTGGAGCTGAAAAGAGCCATTCACGAGGTCATCGACAGCATCTATGTTCTGACACTTCACCGGGCCATGGAAAATATTTTGCTAGGCGTTTGGGCCACATCATCGCCAGTGATCGTACGCATATCGAACATTTCATAACCTAAATCCGGATATCTGTAGTGACGTTTAAATGTTGAATAAAGTGTGTGCACGCCGTAGTTTGTAAGTCATTTACGTTTGGTTTTTCATGTAGTTCAATGATGGTCACCCTGTAAATTAGGCAAAAAAGACAATGAACGTCTTCTTCCGCACCAGGCAAGACTTTTTAATTTATTACTTCTATACTATTATGTGTATTCACGACACATTTTGCAGATAGTGTTCACAATGCCACTGAATGTACCTGCAAAATTACGTCATTATACGAAACACAGTTCAGGATTGAAACGTGGTTTCCTTTTCAAAGAATATTCTTAAAAATTTATTTTATTTACTAGCGATTCATCAAGAACATTAACACATTTAATCACACTATGTGAGCGTGGAAGTAGTGGCCAGGCAGTATCTGATCAAATCATAATCAAATTGCTTTTAACAAATCAGAATTTTATTCCTAAAAACTTTTTTTTAAGAAACAGATTTAAAATTTTAAGCAGAAAGCACCCCCTAAATATCAAGTTACAATTTATTCAGAGGCAGAAAGAAACAAATTTTTTGAGTGTATGAGCTTTCGGGCTGAGAACCTTGCCGCTACCTTTTGACACGGCCGTAGTCACGACCGCTGACAGGAACCTCAGAAAGACTACACTGGTGCAAATCTACAACACACCAGATTAGTTTAAACTAAAAGTTAAAACAATTCACACAGGCACACAAACTATGTACCCCGTAGGAGGGATGGAAATGATACAAAACACTAAAATTAAAAGATTAACTTGCCACCGAAGGTGCAACATGATTTTAACTTCCAAGAAAAGTATTACGGTAGAAGGGTGTGAACGTTATATACTAAAATGACCATTTAAATAAAAGCCCATTAAATGCAATCTTATATAAAATTATACAAGGTTGGCCAAACGAGTTAACATGCTCCACAGTACTAACATACCGCCTCTCAAGACGGCAGACAAGGTAAGAACATATTTCAGGAATTAGGCCGTTACACTCCAAGCAATAAATTCGTTAACACACCGAATCCGACAAACATGACAGAGGCAGCTCCGAACGACTGACAGACACTAACTGCCTAACAAATTCGGACGAGAGACAGACGAGCAAGCTGGGGACGACAGACTGATCAAGAAAACAAGTAAAAATTAACACGAGTAAATCACACAACATATCACCAATCACTTAACTTCAAATAACTGCGATTTCTGGAGAAGACCTGGTGCAGCATCCCCAAATCGGTCTCCCGAACCGTGCGCTGCCAGCCGCTTCAACGGACGCAGGTAGGCGCGCCGATCTCCCGTCTTTCCTGGTCCGCACCAACTGACCGACTGCCCGCTGCTCCGTCGCGACTGTCCTGCTGGTGCGTCTTCCACTCACTTCCAGACACACGACGGCGGAAATATTGGCTCGGACCCAACCATGCAGAGGAAAAACGCCCACTGGCAAAACGACATCCCTGCACTAGGAAAGGACTGAGACAAGCTCCACAATATGGAGCCCAGAAGCGCTCGGAGAACCAGTTACACCACGGCGTCGCAGCTCGCACCGGCCAGACTGATGTCGCGGGTTGACTCCTGTTGCTCTCGTGTCGACCGCGAAGTCACTACCCCTCGCCACTGGACTCACGTTGCTACCTCACATGCGCTGACGCTCAAGGCGGATAAGTCGTGTCTCAGAGCGCGACCAACCAACCGATCGATCCAACCGCCAATGACTATTGCCTGAGCAACCTTCAGCAGACTGGCGGCCTAACGCGCAGACTCAGATGCAGGAACTAAGCGCCGACCGGGCGATCATCCGCTGAGTTCTCTTAATGGCGGACTCTCATTTATCCGGTTTTAACGATTGATCCGAACGAAAGACATACTAACACTCCGGACGACAGGCAGACACTAACTGCCTCACAAATTCTGACGAGAAGCAGACTCTCAAGCTGGGGACGAGAGACTGACCCAGACTGACACCACATCGCCTAGACCGAGGAGCTCATAGCGCCCCTTAAATGAAGGTGAACAGGCAAACTTTCCCCTTTCCCGCCAGAGGGAAAGCTGCGATTGTCACAGCGGCGCCACCGCCAGAAACGGACGGCGACTGCTTCACATTACGCGCTGCGGCGTTCTCTTCAAAAGAGCAAATTTTTACTACGGCTCAAGGATATGGTTGAAAAACTGCCGCAATCATGCATGACATTTAAATTCATCATTATTAACACGCTGGGGTGTAGGATTCAGATGCAAGTTGCTTGGGAGCTTACTGATGCAGCAAGTCGTTGCCTCCGAGGTCGACCAGTAGAGCGGTACCATGAGGGTGTGAGGGCCGTACCAGTAAGGTGGCGTCGGGCCACCGGACTGTACGAAGATTGTTCTGAGAAATGGGGATTTGTAGCCAGAAGAATGGGGAATAGTGTAGTGCATTGGAATTCTGAATAAAACCTACCTGGTTTCAGAAGTAAATCTGTTGCATTACATACTGAATGTCCCTCGTAAGTGGTTGTATTGCGAGAGAGTCTGTGTCAAGTAATGGGTATGGCTATGGGGCCACCCTGTTTGTTTCGCCTCTGTTTTGTACAATACAGTGGAATGTTAAAGAAATGAATCTGATGTAAAGAACCTATGTGATGAAAAGATCACAATATATATAAAAGACATAGTAGATAGTGTCGGAAGTTCCATGCGGCTTTAGGCGGATGATGCTGTAGGATACAGAGAAGTTGCAGCATTAGAAAATTGCAGCGAACTGCAGGAAGATCTGCAGCGGATAGGCACTTGCTGCAGGGAGTGGGAACTGACCATTAACAAGACAAATGTAATGTATTGCCAATACATAGAAAGAAGGATCCTTTATTGTATGATTATATGATAGCGGAACAAACACTGGTAGCAGTTACTTCTGTAAAATATCTGGGAGTATGCGCACGGAACGATTTGAAGTGGAATGACCATATAAAATTAATTTTTCGTAGGGCGGGTGCCAGGTTGAGATTCATTGGGAGAGTCCTTAGAAAATGTAATCCATTAACAAAGAGGTGGCTTACAAAACACTCGTTCGACCTATACTTGAGTATTGCTCGTCAGTGTGGGATCCGTACCAGCTCGGGTTGACAGAGAAGATCCGAAGAAGAGCGGCGAGTTTAGTCACAGGGTTATTTGGTAAGCGTGATAGCGTTACGGAGATGTTTAGCAAACTCAAGTGGCAGACTCTGCAAGAGAGGTGCTCTGCGTCGCGGCGTAGCTTGCTGTCCAGGTTTCGAGAGGGTGCATTTCTGGATGAGGTATCGAATATATTGCTTCCCCCTACTTATACCTCCCGAGGAGATCACGAATGTAAAATTAGAGAGATTCGAGCGCGCACGGAGGCTTTCCGGCAGTCGTTCTTCCCGCGAACCATACGCGACTGGAAAAGGAAAAGGAGGTAATGACAGTGGCACGTAAAGTGCCCTCCGCCACACACCGTTGGGTGGCTCGCGGAGTGTAAATGTATATGTAGATGTAGATCATTAGTATTATGTTCGCATTCAAGATAGCTGGAGAAGGAAATCAGCTATACTGAAAGATAATTTGTGTTTTCATAAAAGCCCCGTACCTTCTCCGTAACGTAACTTCCCTGGACACTGATGCCGCAAAGAACACATGTTGAAATTATCTTTTTGTGTTTACCACCACTGCTAGTGTTTCAATATTCACATCATTTCAATAAATGTGGTAGACATACAACGCGCAATTCAAATAATTCACTTCACAGCCCACTATTAATATTAGCTCAACAGTAGAGGTGGCTGTAAAGTATACAATTGCAAACTTTTCCATGAAGGCATCGAGAGTCGTGTCTCTAACAGGGATAAATGTCTGAATAGTTAGGGTGATTTCTTTTGAATTAATAAACAGTTTACTTACTTTTTTTCCATGTATTTCGTTTTCATTTGGCTGCCTCTTACAGATAAATCGCTAAAAAGGTCTCACTATTAAATTCTAGATATTTTTCGGTTACCTGTTTCATCACAAATACTGTGCCTGTTGTCGATCTTACTCTGAGGATCTTAGTTTGATCTTCACCCTTGATTGCTTCGTAGACTCTTTCACATTCCTCTGTGTCAATATTTTGCAGCCATGATTTATTAATCCGGCAGTATCTGTCTTTTTTTGTAATGTGAAGCCATTTCGACTGTGAAATTTGTAGAGCTTTAGGTGGAAAACTACCGTTAGGATTCGTTCTTTCGACGATCTCAATTTTATCTAAGTGAATGATGTGTACTCCAGATACTCTGTTTTGACTAATGCCTTTCACCGTCTGTGAAAGTTATCTCGGATCTCCTATCTAATCGTCGGAGACCTACTCTTAGCTTTTCATTACACTGTTTTCATGTACCTTTCCCTAATGTTGCTACTTTACATATTCCTTCAATGTTTCAGCCACACCTTATTTGTTACATAACATCTGTCTCTCCTATTGTCTATTTACTTTTCAGAATAAGAACGATAGCTTGAAACAAACTTGAGCAATGACTACTTTCTAATGGAAAACAGACCATATACCATATAGATTAGCCGGCCGCTGTGGCCGAGCAGTTCTAGGCGCTTCAGTCCGGCACCGCGCTGCTGCTACGGTCGCAGGTTCGTGTCCTGCCTCGGACATGGATGTGTGTGATGTCCTTAGGTTAGTTAGGTTTAAGTAGTACTAAGTCTAGGGGACTGATGACCTCAGATGTCAAGTCCCATAGTACTTGGAGCCATTTGAACCACACAGATTAATATATCTGAAATGGACTTTCCCCGGAAAACATTCTGGACTACTCCCTTTTTTGCTTACACACGAAACACCAGCCAGAATGTAAACAACTAAGCATTTCCTACATGCAGAGACCTGGCAACCACAGCTCATGCAAGCGGTCCTCTTCAGCAACTAAACCGCTATGTTCAGGGAAATGTCTTCCCTATAGAATGACGGAAAATAATCCCAACATCAAAAAATAATTAATGTAGAGTAATGAAATTTCGGGAATACATTTGCTTGGATAACATATGTAAGGGATTAACGTTGCAAGAGCACAGGTTAGTGCAAGCGGGAGAAAAGCCATTGTAAATGTGTAATGCTGGGTACATCAATAACCGATCGAATCACTATAATGTTGAATGCAAGCATGCAAAAGTAAATGAATTTTGTCGAACAGGTGCCGGATGTCAGTTTGGGGAATAGAATTCCATGCTTGTTTCATTTGGTCCGTCAATAGAGGGCCGGTTAATTCTGGTCGTGAATGACGTTGGAGACAGAGCTGGTAGTCAAGCCGGCCAAAGCAACATGTTGACACACTCTAGAGCATGTTGGGTTACTTCACCGATATGTGGACGAGCGTCACCCTGTTGGAAGCACCCCCTGGAATGCTGTCCATGATAACTGCGAAGGGTAACGGAACAAATTCTTCAGTTGATCGATGAAAGAAGGGAGTAAAAAAATGTTCAGGGGGTACAGCAATACTGAAATACAAGTCGCTGAGGAATGAAATAAACAGGAAGTGCAGGGGAGCTAAGACGA